>NC_050526.1:29550868-29574484 GCF_002922805.2 Oryzias melastigma
TGCTTGGACGCCACGCCTGGTGTCGGTAACATTAGCAAGCTAGTGAGTCCAGGCGCCTGGCAGATCTAGCGAGGTCTTCTGCCCCGGCTGCGGGTCCCTGGGCTGCTTGCCCGCCGGTGGTAAGCTGCCCGGCAGCCCAAGGAGCCACCGCGAGTGCCATAGTAGCACAGAGGATCCCTCTAGCTTCTAGACTTATTATGTTTTTCTTATTTTCATAAAGACAAAAAAAAAAAAAATCCCCCAGTTTTATTATTATTTCCCCCCCTCTCAGGTTAATGCCCAAGCTGAGCCACAGACAGACGGAAGTAGCGTTTAAATGACCCTTAAGTGAAGCACTCAGAACCCAGAGAGACTCTGACCTTAAACTTGTTCTTAAGCAGTGATGTAGCACTGATTCTGATTAAAAAAAAAATATATATATATACATTTTTATTTTATTTTATTTTGTAATTTTTTATCCTTTTCTTTTCAACTTATTTTTTTATGATAATGATTTTAATGAAAACAATCTGCACAAATTGTATTTTTTTATTAGAATATTTTGATTTTTTTCTTTCTCCATATACTAATGAAGATATTTTTTACTTATTATTTTTTATATTTTTTTAATAATAATTATTTGATTAATACAATCTGCACTAATTGTCTTCTTTTAAGAGAATATCTTGACCTTTACTGCATTAGCAAATGAAGATGATTTAATTATTTTTGTATTATCATAATTCATGCACAAAGTGTCTTTTTTTCAATGAGAATATTAGATTATTGTTTATGCAATATGCAGTAATGATTACTAAAAAGTTTACAATCACTATGGTTGACACGGTTGTGAGTTTTTTCTCCTGTTTTGACTGCCCCTTTGTGTTTTTCAGGTCAGCTGTCACTCCTCCTGGATGGTTCCTCCTTCCCTGGTGCTCTCTGTGGAGGAGTGCACAGCTGTCGGCACTTTGCAATTAAGACTATTTAAGTTGCAGCATTTCTGTTCTCAGTGTCGGTGCGTCCCTGTTAGGACCGTGAGTTCCTTGTTTTAGCCGACACTGAGATTTGCAATCCTTTAGTTTTGTCCTCTTGTAGTTTTCCCTCTGTGAGGTGTCTTTTGTTAATTAAATAACATTTACTGCATTACCGAGTCCAAGCCTGATTCTCTCTGCTCCTGGGTTCTTGTCACTCTAGCCGTCACAATGGTATTAATTTTCTTTACTGATTAATATAAATGATTTGTCGTGGATGCTTTGAAACTTGATTACATTAATGATATTAATGATCCTTAATAGCCTGATTTTATTAATATTTGATATTAAGTCCTGAACCGTATACTGATAATTCATGTAGAGGAAATGGTATGGTCGAGTCGTGGGTGGGATTATATAAGTTCGCTTCCTTCCACTCCCTTTCAAGTGATCTACTTGTGATTTATTAAGTAATATGTTATGTATGTATTATGACCTGATTGCTTGAAATAAACCATTTCATTCATTCATTCATTCATTCAAAACAAACACGGCGATCTGCAATGAGCTTGCTGGTGCCTTTGTAGAGCTCTCCAAAACATAAAATACTCGCTCAACATCGTCCATTATGTGGCAACGAGTAAATTCCAGAACAACTTTGGTGGTTGCTCCGCGTCAATCACGTCACGGCGTCGAGCAGTAAACTTGACAGGTGTCTAAGCAGATGCGAATTTGACGCCTTGGCCACATTCGGTGTGAATCCAGCATAACAACTAGGATGCTGGTCTTTCACAAGTGACCATCCGATCCACAACTGATGTCATCGTTTCTGATCAAAAACACCTGGGGAGGGGTTCAGTGTTACCCCTCACATCTATTTGGAAGAGGAACCTTCATTGTTTTCTGGACTTGTTTTTGTTTTGTTCCTCCAGGTTCCCTACTCTCAGGTGTTGGGGCATCTGGGATCTGCTCTTTTGGGGAGGGGTACTGTAAAGCTTCTGTGGCTTAGTTTGGTTTTGTCAGAATTGGCCTTTGTCAGTCACACTAGTGTCAGGTTAATGATGATTCACAGCTGTCTTGATTTTAGTTAATTGTCCCAAGTTTATTTAGATTCTGGCTTTCATTTTTACCTTGTTGGGTCATCTGCTCTGCATTACCATTTTTTTGTTTCTCCATGGTTTTTATCATGTTTTGGTTAATAGGTTCAGAACTGAGTAGTGGAAGCCTCAATCAGCTCTGCAGGAGGTGGGGTCAGCAGCAGAGGGCTGGACCTCTGAAGCAGCTGAAACTTAGATGCACACACACACACATGCACACACACCTACATGCACACACACATACACACACCATTAAGTATGGTCTGATCCGACTAAGCAATATGTTTTTCTGATGTGAACATTCTTAAACTTGTCAGTGTGTCACATGATCTACAAACAAAGAAGGTTTCATGTTCTGAATGGAAGACATATCCTGTATGTTCTCCCAAACACATAATTGAAAGAAAGACAGATCTACTGTAGAGTCGTTTTAATTGGTTATGTATACAAAACCTCTCAGCCCTAAATAAAAGAAAGTCCTTAGCTGATGGTGTAGCATCAGCTGTCAGACCTCACAATAATATCAGGAGGTGCCAGGAGTCACATAGCAAAAGCGATGAGTGGAAACATCTTCATCACCCACTGAGTCCCAGCTGTTTGAACAAAACCCTGCTCAACAAATCATCCACTCACTCCAAGCTCATCAAATATGTTCTGAAAGCATTCTTTGGTGGTGCACTGCAAAGTACCTTAAAGTTCATTTTTTACCATGCAGAGCAGACTAATGGGCTCTAAAAAAGGCCATTCAGCCCCTGAAACAGACATTGTGAGTAATGAAACTACTGTTCACCTGATGGACTGGCAACTCGGCAAGGTGAAGTCTGTCTTCTATTAAGTGTCGTCTGGAAAAAGCCAGAGTCTCTCTTGACCCTGAGCAGCATGAGGCACGTATAGAAAATGGAAAGCTGGATGGAATGGCAGGGGCAATTCTTTTCACCTGAAAAATGCTAATTTAATTGTAATAATAACTTCCGTCACACAAGGTGGGAAGCTTCAGTCTCCATGGAGTCTGGCATTTTTGTAGGTCCTCAGCCAGCAGGGTACCGCTGAAGTAGAGCATGTTGAAAATGACACTGTAGGGGTACCTTATGTCCTGCCAGGTGACACTAAGACCTTTTGACCAAGTGTCAGGTAGTAATGCTTTAGGAGGAGGGGTGTGCTGCTCAGCTTGTTCAGCAAAGCAGCAGAGACTTAATCCTCTGGAGAAGCAACAGACCTGAATACTGTAGCTTCACATTCTGCAACATTTTCTTTTTCTGTGTTTTATGGCCAACTTCAAACCAGAGGATTGCAGTGATTTAGGTCCACAACTGTACACCTTTTATGAAGGCAAATGAGTTGTGAGGGTGTGATGCTAGTTTATAACAACTTTATTTAATTGATTACGTCTTGTTTTTAAATTAAATTAAAATCAATTAATGACAAAAAAAAAAAAAATGAAATGTTACAAGAGCGGGACATTTACATGTTTTGAGAAGCTATATTTGTTATCTGAATTTAGACAAGCACTCCTTTTATTATTATAATACTTTTGACAACATTCATGATTAAATTTAAATAAACCTATCTACAAACTCATACCTTTATGCCCCACCCCCACTGATTAGTCTTCTTAATCTTTCATTTACTTGCTTTTAATCCTTTATTACCAGAGGTTGCTGGAGAGGTAACATTGAAATAACACATGCTTTTTGACATACCATAACTATTAACCATTTATACAATCATCGTTATGCAAAACATTACTATTAGCAGTTTTCACACATTCAAAAGTGGTCGATGCAAATTTGTCTTGTCTTTTTTTAGAGGATAAGCAGAATTAACAGATTCACATTTATTGTATTAGTACGTCTCTACTGTAAAGTATTGTATATCAATACTGTCTCTGCTTGACAGTAGTTGAGCCAAAGCTGCGCTGTTAAAGGGATTATGCATACAGCCCAATTTCACAAAAACAATTACCTCATTGGGCTTCATGCCGGTAATTTTACAGAAGCAGAAGGTCAGTTATAAAAGATAAACAATAGTTAATTGCTAAACTAAACAGACTAAATAAAACTGGTTATCCCTGTCCTTCGACCCTCCCTCCCGGTGAGGAAAAACTCCTAAAAAAAACGGATTCAGGAAAAACAAGAAGAAACCTTAGGGATGCCTACATAAGGGAGAGATTCCATACCAGGACGGACAAGTGATTTACTGTTAAAGAAGAATTAGCTTATCTAACTCTACGGAGGGGAGTGGGAAAGAAGGAACAACATATGAATCACACTGCACCAACAGAGGCATGCAGAACTCATTGAGAAATAAATTGTTAATGATGCGGCCAAATTGACTGTACATAAGAAATGGACAGAGGGACCCCTCCCCTGTTGCATTACAAACAAGAAGTACCTGCTGGCTCCAAGAAGTCAAAATTCTATTGATTTCTACAGAGAAATAAAAATATTTTACTCAGCCATTTTATTTGTCAGAATAACCATTCTTGCTCTGATACTTTTCATCACATCTTCTTTCTGATCCATTTTTGTTTTCCCTTTACTTTTTCCTTTACCACATGTTATTCAAGTTGTAAATTGACCAATCAGATTACTCAATAAATAGAAAATAATAAAAAAAATAAATAGAAATGCTGACTCAGTACGACTTGGACCAATCACTGTCGTCCGTCTCCAAATTGCGACGTCCTTATCATGGAAAAATGGCAACTGAATTGACTTCATTTCCCTGGAGCCAGAGGTAAGGCGTTACACCCGCTCAGTCCAGTTCTTTTACAGCCTACATGTACAGTCACACTAATGGCTGTGGGGAATTTTCTACACGCTTCAAACTTTAAAAACTATTTATAAAAACTTCACCTTAGTAAACTCAGCAGTAATATTAATAAAATGATACTCTGCAAAAAATAATACTTTCTGTCAGCATCTAAATGTCTTTTTGTTCATTCATGATTAACAGATTGTTTTATGACAAAATATCATATCAATAAAACCCAAACACTCATGCAATACAATCTTACTAAAAATTAAACGGTATTTAGACTTTATTCTATATTATAAATGTAAGATTATCACAAGTAATTTATAACAACAATCTTAAAATGCCTGATAGACTTACTAAGAAAGGAACATTTGGGAAGCCATTAATGTAAAATAAGCAAAAAACATAAAGTAAAACGATAGTTAAAAACATTTTTTTCAATAAAAAAAGTAAGTTTCTCTCATCCAAGCAGATTTTTGACTAAAAACGCCTGTAAGTTATTTGGTACATTGTAAATAGTCTTTTTTTCTTTGGTCATTTTTTTTCATATTATTCAGATAAAAAATGAGGTTTGTCCAGGATTTATTCTTTCATTTTTTATATTAATGAAAGTAGTTCAACATATTCTCTTTTTACCATGACTTCGGAGAATATGTGAGATCATGTTGGAGAACGTCCCAAAAGAGATTGCCTGCAGCTGGTCTAAACAGCAATGCTTCAGTGCACAAATGTCACAGGATTTTTTTCTCTGATACTCCGCTAAATAATTAATCTCCGTAAAGGTCATGCTTTTGAGTTTAATGGAAATAGGTTATAGGGTTAATTTATTGCCTTGGTTTGCCATCCAACAGTTCTTTTTTTGTCTGAAGCTTCACTTTGTTTGTACAGGTTAGTCCCTATTTACGGTGGCCGAGACCCGGCATCGCAGCAAAAAATATTAATAATAAGTGTGTTAACAATAAAATAAACTCTGAGAATAAAAAGCTGAAAAAAAACAAACTCTGAGAAAAAGAGAACTCAGTAAAATGACCAAACCAACAAGCAAAGTTACTTATGCATAAGGAAGGAACAAGTATGATGGGAAGATTGTGCCATCATCCTTTTCCTTAAAGAACTGATCCTTGCCTTGCTTCTTTTATTGGAAAGCACAAGTGGGAGGTTACAACATTCAAACAAAGAAGCAAAGTCAAATGTCATTGGAGGTTCAACAATCAAACAGTTGATCGGAGGTGTCATGAAAGATAACATTTACATTCGATCAGCATCCTGCCCTCCTGCTGGGGACTCAAAACAGTTGATCGAAGGTGTCATGAAACATACTATCTAGGAACATTTACATTCGAATCAGCATCCTGCCCTCCTGCTGGGGACAGTGCATGGTAAACCCTTTCACCCTAGCGTGAGGAAGGAAGCTGGACAGGACACTTAATATCTGTTCCTAAAAGGGGAAGAACCTCTCTGTAAGCTACAGTTTGGATTAACATTTTAAAATACATTTATACAATGATAAGAATAAAACATTTTTTCACATCTACAAATAAAAAGAAACTGTTACAAATAAAAAATCGATGCAAATAAAAAAGCTGCAACAAAAGTGGATTATCGCGAAGGTGTTTGCCCATGTATCGCTGTGAGAAGGAGGAAAAAGAACAGGAGTATGAATTGGAAAATGAACGAAAAAGTAAGTAAAAATGTTAGTGTACAATGCCAATCTGAGTATTTTTTAAGGTGTTATTTGGTTACGCCATGTTTGGAAGTAAACTAGAGGATGCTGGTTTTTTGTTAGCTTCGGCTAAAAACACATTTACATGTACCGACACATGGTCTCACTCCAGAGCAGTGTCTGACGCAGACAAACACAACTAACAACAGCTGAGATCCTGGAACAAAAAAAACCTTTGCACACTTATTTTCCTTGCGGCAATGGTGGGTCTCGGCCAGGTCCGGCCCTGGGCAGCATGGGGGGCTGCATGGTGCCCTTGCCACCACAACATCACACCACCATCACCGCCCGAAACAGAAACAGTATAATTGTTTCTGAATATGTTGCATTGAGTATTTATTTATTATCATTCTCAAAATTTAAATAATAACCATTTGTGATTATTATAATATAATGATTATCATATAATTAACCCTCCAGGTGGGATTCAAAGTAGAGAGCTTGGTGCTAAAATCCGGAAGCGCTAACCATTTCGCCACATTGCAGTCAGTAACTGGTTTCGTCAGTATTAAAAATAGAAAAAAAAAATAGATTGCCTATTTTTGTCTTTTTTTAACCAAATGAATGCCGGGGGGATGGGGTGTCCAATAATTGAATGTAAATAAAACAGACAAACCTCTACTTTGATCACGTCAAACTTTGGAGTTATTTTATTTGTGATTTTAATCTATTTTTATTTTTACCCAAAATGAGTACTGTGTAAATTTGTTAAAAAAATGAATATATAGCCTAATCATCAGGATTTAGTGCCCCTTCCAACACTTGGTGCCCCAGTCAAAAGGCTAGGTCACCTATACCCAGGACCGACACTAGTTTCACCCACTGTACCGATTGTCGGTGAACATTGTACAACCTTTGCATTGCTTTTTACAACAAAGGCAATTTTGACACACAGTGTTTAAGATGTAAATCTGGTCTAAAGAGAAGCAGTTTGGATACTTTTTCATGTTTATTGACCAATTTCTCATCCTACTTTTGTTGGGAAAAATATTTTTCAAAAACAGTGATCCAGATGAATACGATTTAAATACAAACAGCATTTTAAACAATTCTGTCAGACTTTAGACCACACCACAACACTGAGACCACACTTGTTCAGTGCAAAATGAAATCCACATCAAAAACATCCACATAAATGAATTTCTTTTCACATTTTTATTTGTAGCCTTCATTTCTTTCCTTTTCTTTGTGTTGTTCTTTATGCTGCCAAATCTGCTGTGTCTGTAAAACACCTTAAAATGTCAGTGTATGAAAGGTCTTATTTAAAGTTAGCTGCCTTACCTTTTCTAAAACACACTTCTCATTTTTGACCCACTTTAAATGTTTCTTTGTCACCCACTGATACAAAAACGATTAATTGATCCATGAAGCACAGAAGGGAATGTTTTCAAGGCCTCCAAAGGCTCTTTTTAAACAAAGTGATAGAAATTCGTGGAACCTCCTTTGCCGGCTCTTCCTGAACACTCGACTGCTTTCGCTTTCTTGTGAATATTTTACTGCATGTTTCTGATGCAGTCTCAAATGAGAAGGCAGTATGCAATATACCATGGTGTGCCATGACTGTCTTTTACACTTGTTCCACCTTGAATCTCAGAGAAAATGCAGTTTGATTGAAGCTTTAGATCGAACCACCTCAGTGTCAAATTCAATCAGAGTTTTGAAAGCAAAGGTTTACTTTTGCAATTTGTCATGCATAAACACAAGCTCATGTGAGGCCCTCTGCATGTCTGCAGCCTTATCAGATTCATTGAAAGCTTTGTGAGATGAAATCTCGACAGAGGACAGAATTATGCACAAGACTATGACAGAGTTAAATAAGTATTTGCCTGCCTTTTTTCATGCCTGCGACAAACAATATTCAAAACATGTCTGCTGCAGCTTTTGGGATGTGATCCTGAAATGACCCACCTTTGTGGACCTCATTGGGGGAGAACAATTATGTAAGATTTTGTTTCTCGTCTGTAGCATTCCAGCCGGACTTGTTCAGACGATGGACTCGGTGATGATAACTGGTGGACTATGGTGAGGTATTCCAACCCATTTATTCACTCCACAGGCATAGTCACACCTAGGAGTTAAAGAAAATAAAACTAACTTATTACAATTTCCCTTTTTGATTCACTGCTATGCTTTACATGAGCTAGTAGCATTAGCTTACTAGATAGCTAACAGTTGTATTCCTTACATAAACTGCAAATAATCACAAAAACCATAAACATAAACAATAATCATACCTGTTCGCCTTCCAGCTAGATGCTTAACACAAAATTATAGATTTTAAAAAATCTTCAATGTGTTTGTCTTTGCACGATCATCAGCCATTATCCTTCTCTCAGTCTCTGTTGAATGAATGTGCGAATAAAGATTTTACGGAAATACCGGAAGTATGTGGATGCTTTCAAAATAAAAGTCTTCACAACTAAAATACACATAATAAGATGTAACACAGTGTTTTAAAACGTTCTTTTACAACTTAAACGTAATTCCTTAAACTGAAGGCATCCTTAATTAATCAAAAGAGAAATGACAAAAAATAAATAATCGAAAAAGCTACATTGCTAAACATACATCTTCCAACTGAAGTGGGTGGATAAAAGTCTGAGGGTTTGGATGTTTAGATTTGGCGGGAACTGCCTCCAGAGTTCTAGCACTTCCTGGTTTTCTACTCTTTACTTCCCATCAGCCCTTGCAGTCACTCCCAGGACCCCCACAGCTGGTTCCCACTAGTAATTACACCCAGCAGTATTTAGTCAGAGCAGTCTTATTTGTGCCACTCTGCCTGTATCACTGAGCGGTCTCATCCAGACCTGATCTTCTGTTTCATCTGACCCTGCCGCCTTCCCTGACCCTCGCCTGGACCCCAACCACTCTGGTTTTCCTCTGATGCCTTCATACTCGTGCTTGACTCCTGCCTGCCTGACCCCGATTTAGCTTTGTGGACTTTTAGCTGTGCTTCTCGCCTGTTGTCCTGTCTGTTCCAAATAAACCTGCTGTACTTGGATCCAGCTGGCGTCGCTGGTGACGCTTAAAAACAAAATCTTTAACACACTGTAACTCTTCAACCACTGACACGATCAACGTAATTCCAGCAGATTCTGAAGGAGAAAAGCAGCTCGTGCTGCAGAATCTGCTGGAATTACGTTGATCACATTAACAATTTAAAAAGTTGCAAAAATCAAGGAGCATAAACACTGGAGTTCCAGTGTTAATGGGGTTAAACGGTTCAGGAGCCTGAACGGTGCTTCAAAAATAAGGGGGAAAAAAACGCCAATTCTTTCCAGAAGCATTTCAGTGTGATGAAGCAGCATGACAGGATGAGGATTGTCTTGTCAATATTTTAAATCTATATAAATGTCGCCTGAGGAATTTTACGATATATCACTGAATCGATTTTCCCCTTGTAATTAATAAGTAGATTTTTTGATAGTTCTTGGATATCTTCCTGCCATCTCTTTTATCCGCTGTGGACTTTCTTCTTCTGTGCGGGGCATTCATTTCAGCTAAATGTTGGTAAAGTGCTCCGAGGATTCTGTTTACACCTTTTAAAATGATTCTGAAGCACATTTCTTCAGATCCGTTAAGTCCAGCTTTAGACCTCTTGAAAATTTCTCGAGTCATCCCCGGCGCCACATGTAGCATTCCCAGGTGATTACAACACGCCTTGATCAATCTGACTGATTCACCTCATGATTGAATGCCTGACTCTCCAGAGTCTGAGACCTGAAATTGTCTCTTATAGATTTGGTATTATGTCACCAGCTCTCCTCCCTTGCCATTAGTAAGATGTTCACATTTTCTTCTTTGTCTCACTGGCTGGATAATAATAACCCTCACAATTGCAGTGTTGAATTGTCTTCTAATTCAGCATCTGTGAGGACGATGACAGATATGATCATCTGGATCTTATATGGAAATCAAATAACAGATCTGTTTTTGTGTTAGGATTAATCGCCCAGCAGACCAGCCTCTTTATCTACATGGTTTCGCACAACTGCAGGATCAATCTGACCCTGCAATCACAGGCTGTCGGAGGCCAGCCAGGTGAAATATGATGCTTTAGAGCATCTTTGAGGACAGTCCTACAATTTTATCCACAGCAAACAGCTTGCATCAATGTGACCTGCGTGCTGAACACTCTCCAAGGTAAGTTGAATTCCTCAGAGCCCAGACACATCTCACACACATCTGCATAAGTTGCTGTCAGACTAGTGATAGCTTTGTTGTGTGTTAAGCTATCATGAGGAAGACAGCCTTTGTCTCATCTCTGTAGAATACCAAGAGCTTATATTTGCAACACAACATCCATCTTGAAGCTGTTTTTCTTCTTATTTGATGGTGTCACTTGCATGGTAATTTATCACCCAGCTCTGGATTTTTATGGGAGTGGCAGAGCAAACACGTAGCCATTAAATCTTTGCTTCTTTTTACAGCCTTTTGGGATATTTTGAGTGTAAAAACATTTTTTTGCAAGCTAAATGCACTAAAAAAGCTTTCTGTAGCTCAAAAGTAATGTAAGTCTAGAAAAGAGCTGCCACTCTTTACTTTAAGTTTCAAGAGCAGGTAATTTCACCTTGGTCAGAGCAAATGGAAATAGTCTGTGCTGGAGGTTTAATAATGGAAACTGAGGTCCTATGGGACAAGTCTATCTTTCTCAGCAACAGAAGAAGTCCATTACTTTCAGTGTGGCATCGCCTAATGCAACACTGTCGGAATAATTGAAAATCTGTGCTATTATGCACACATTCAAAGCAGAAATTAGAGTGCCATTCTATATTCCTTTTCTTAAAACAGGAGAACAAAACCGTTCTAAAATAGAGATTATATTTAGCAAAACATGATCCAACTTTTATATCAGATGAATAAAAGCACCTCATGGACTCTTCCTTGAAAGGCTCATGTGTGCTTGTCCGCCTGCATACATTATGACAGCACAGGTTATGAAGGTTTCCATGACCAGCCCATTCAAACTGAAAAGCTGCACTGCCTGAGTCTGAAATTCATTCATTAGCTCAGTTGTTTTTGTTTCGTTTAATTTCTATTTTTTTTCCCCTTCAGAGACTCATAAACATTATAGTTGTTTTTTTGTTTTTTTTAGGGCTGTTATTAACAACAGTTAAAATGTACTACCGGTAATTGTACTAATAAATGTCTTACTAACACCTTATAAGCACATTAATAATGTTTGTTAATGTGTTAATAAAGCTTTTTAACGAATCTTATTATAAACAGATGTTAAGATTCAGGTTATGGATATTATGTCAAAAATACTTGTGTAAAGCAAAAACGGGGTGGGATTATACACGTTTTCTTCTTCCTACTCTATTCCACAATTATTATATTTAATCTATTTCTGAAAATATGCATCAAACCAGTTTTGCTCCAGAATTACCTTAAGCTAGCATCTACATGAAAGCAAAAATAAAGTGCTGGAAAAAAAATAACAATATCATTAAAAAGTATTCTCCTGTCTTCCAAAGGTAATATATGATCATATATATGGATAGTTCACTCTGATAGGCTTAAGAAAAGTATGGTAGACCCTTTAACCTTTTGATATATCAAATCTGTTTAAGATATCAATTCATATATTGATCAGAAAATAAAGAAAATGATGCTGTCTTCCTGGAAAGTACAATTGCTCCTAATCATAAATGAACATATCTGAACTTGTGCATACAGCGCACACAACACATCCGTCTTGGATCACTGAATCCTACTTGGTGTCATTGGGTTGCTGGAGCCTTTTATGAGTTCATATCTCAAACAGATTTGAAATATCTGTCTTTTTGTTTTTTACTCTTTTTCTCTCCTTTGTTTTTATTGTTCAAATTTCTTTAAAAAAACAAATCAATTAATCAATCAATTCATTTTTTGAATGGCATTTCATATTTTACATGTTTTAATAGTTTCTGATACACTTTTATGACTTTATATCGTAAACAGATGAGTCAGTCATAGTAATTTCCTGATCGGTGTCACACCAGTTTGGAGGTTTTTTAGAGATTTAAAATATTTGGAGAGTTTTTAATCACTTCAATATTTCATTTTCTGTGTTGAACACCATAACCTTTTAGCATCACCTTATGGGGCACAAACAATAAGCAGTTGATTTATTCGCTGATTATTCACGGTTTTCATTTGCATTCATCTTCTCACATGATGTTTCCATTTCAGAGTTAATAATGGTCCATTTTGGAGGCTTCCTAAATGAACTCAGTGCAGTAATAAGCAGCTGAGTCATCTACTTAAGTGACTGACTTGGTCAGCTTTTGTGTCACAGTTTATTTGCCACTTCCTTCTTTTCTTAAAAAAAACATGCAGGTCTGTTGATTTACAGCTGATTGTATATCAGCTGGACTCCCAGAGAGTGACTTTGCATTACACTGACTCCCCCCAGGAGAATGTTAGCGTTAAACATCAAGCTCATGCGGCATCATGATAGCCCACAGGGTGCTTTGCAGGGGAACAGTGTGTGAAGACTTCCATATTAAAAGCATTATAAGGAGCTGATTTTTCACTGCATCCTCTCATGAAAAATGTACAGGGGCATATTCATTACTCCATTGAGCTAACTGAGTGTGACAAGCCAAGAGCTGCAGCGACTGAGGGGCAGGGAAGCAGCTCCACAATAAACCCTTGAGCCATTCTTCTAGGACACGGCTAACCCAGTCGTTCATGGTAGCTTCATCTGAGTTTGGATTTTTCCAAATGGTTGAAGGTGCTGCACACAATAGAGGTTACAGTATGAGTCCACGCAGCGTGCCCGCCATCTGTGCACAAGGCCAGTGAGCAGTGACCAACTCCCTGATTTTTACAGTGGAATGAAAATGACCTACGACAGACTTTGTGCTATAAATAAAGTCATACATTTAAAGTAAACGTGAGGGTTTCTTTCCTTTTACATTTGCAGGCCCAGGAACCCTGTCTCAACCCATCCTGTGAATAAAAGTTCAATTCAATTTTATTTATACAGCCCAATATCACAAAAAATGCTTAATTGAGCTGTATGCCGGTAATTGTACAGAAGCAGGTCGGTCATAAAATATAAACAATAGCTAATTGCTGAACGAAACCGACTAAATTTAACTCCCTGTCCTTAGACACTCCTTCCCGGTTAGGAAAAAC
Source organism: Oryzias melastigma (assembly GCF_002922805.2). NCBI lineage: Eukaryota > Metazoa > Chordata > Actinopteri > Beloniformes > Adrianichthyidae > Oryzias > Oryzias melastigma. The sequence continues at coordinate 29,564,521 of NC_050526.1, forward strand.
TCTTTTTCCTGATTCAGGAAAAAGAAGAAACCTTAGGGATGCCCACATGAAGGAAAGATCCTCTCCCAGGACGGACAGGCGATATACCAGGACTAGTGAGGAGGAATTATCGTATTAACTCTACAAATAGGTATTTCAATAAAGTTCAGCCTGATAGGACTGGGGGACAGGTGGGGGCGAGGTCCACAGCCAAGACAAGTTGATCCACCAGGAATCTGAAATGTCTCCCGCTCCCTCAGTAGGGAATAAGAAAGAGGAACAACACGTGAATCACACTGCACCAAACAGAAGCACGGGGAACTAAATATAATAAATAATAAAGAATACAGGAGAGCAGAAGTACATGAGAATAGAGTACAGAGCCACATTTTTAATCTCAGATCATAAAATTTATGACATTTATTGACAGCAATCTTTGGGGTAAATACCACAACATTTAAGCATCAGACGCTAGATCTGGTTCATGACACATGCAATAAAAATGATGGTAAAGCTTCACATAGAGGAAATAAATGAGCAAAAAGCTGAAGTGCAAACAACCACTGTGGAATTAATATTTTTGATTATTTAAAACCTAAAAATAAAAAACTATTTTACATTATATGATGTGATAATCTGCGCTGGGGCTTATTTGCTGTCATCCATAAGAATTCTTCCCCGACTGTCCGCCTTCTGCTGCAGGTAAGACAATCATCACACAGCCTCACTTCAAAAACACTGAAACACTCCTTTTCTGAAGGGATACCTGCTGGTCCCTGCTGTCTGGTCAATAAAAATGATGGTCAGCTCAGAGCAGCCTCAGCTCCAGACAGAAACGACTGCTTTGATTTTGATGGTCCTCTTGCAGCAGCATTAAGCCTCAAAATCCAAAGCCACCATTTCTTCTCAGATAACGGTAGCCCGCACAATTAGTGACTGCTGCACTATTACTCTGGCAGCATGTGAAACCGAAATAATTTGAGTCTGTGAAGAGAATGGCAGTCAGGCTGACTGACACACAAGACACAGTATAAGGAGTAGTCTGGTGGTTATAGCTTCAAGAAATGGAGATTTCTTAGAGAAAATGTTCGAAATCTCAAAGAAAAAACACCTATAGCGATCAGGTTTCGGCAAAGCTACGTCAAAGTGACTCTAAATGTAATCAACGATTTGGTCTGTTGGCCCTACAGAGAGATTTTCATTAGAATCTTGAACTTTTGGAGCATTTCTCTTCTCATGAGAGATTTTCCTGATCAAACCAACAGTGTTTTTTTTTTCTTTTGAGTGAATTCAAATGAAGTCTGCATTAGATCTCATCAGTCTCATTTGTACTCCTCTTCTGTGGGGTAACATCGTGTGGGAGTTGGGCATGTTCACAACTCAGCTATCAGAATAACTCTAATTGGGCTATTTTTACACATCCTTTTAAACAGCTTTTGGGTGTTTACATTAGCTAATGACAGCCAGAGTAGAAATCATCTATCAGCATGCATCACCGTCATTGCCTCTGACACATAAACACGAATATCCTTACAAGAGAAGTGTCACCTTTCAGCATCCTTTCTCTGTTGTTACGTATACATTTATAATTTTCTAAACATTTCAGATGACGTAAAACCACTAAATGATAGGCAAAGAAGCAAACAGTATTTCTGTTTTTGTTATTTGCTTCACTGAATATAAGACCGCTTTTTTTCTCATTCCAGATTCCTCCCTTTGTAAAAACACCTTTGCCTTTATGCAATTTACATAAATTTCACTGAGTTTTTCTGTCATCGTTGAGAACACGTCTTACATTCGCAGCCTACATTCAAACTGTCACAACAGCTGTTTGGGCTGCATCTGAATTCAACCAGTTATTAGCGCATCCTGTTGCAAAACTGGCAAATTATCATTATAGTTCTACAAATTAAGCTGCTTTTTTGTAAGCAGCACACGCAGGGGTTGGTTCACACACTTAGAATCTGACAATATCTCCATCTAGTGGCAACTTTGTACAATGGCAGCCAAGTTGTGAAAAAAATACTAATACTAAAAAAAGCCTTAAACAGGTTAAGTCAGGAGTTTTGACCCTTTAAATGTGATTTGAACTCCATAAAACTTCATTTTGACCACCAACTATTTTATGTAGTGGTCTCTATGAGCAAATTAGGTCAAAAATTATTTGTGGTAAAGAGCATCTAGAATGTTCTTAGTGATAGAACACTCCAGAAAAATGCGGGTTGTCACCCTGGCTCCTTAAAAAGTGGACGTCTCTTTGTTGTAGCTTAAAAGACAAGCTCAACTCGTAGGTTTCTGTCATGAGCCCTCTGCTCTGTGGGCACCGCTGGGTTTCAAACATCAAATACCAAAAGAGGCCAAGGAAGACAAGGCCAGAACTCCAGGAGGGTCTATCTAACCCTCAGAGCAAGAGATAAAAATGAGCTTTACTAGTATTAATGATATTATTTATCCAGCAAAACAAACTCATATTTTTCACACGTTTGTTAGAAACATTTGTTTTTAAATAAACAAAAATAGTAATCAGCAACACTTGTTATGAATATCTTCATTGGAATGAAAACCCATTGAAATGTTGTCTGGCATTTGAATAAATCAACTCCATTTACGGAGGTCTACATTTTAATAAATGTGACAAATGTATTTATCCGTCCAGCAGCACCAGAGAGGCGACACATCATGAATACAAAACACAAAAGCAAAGGCAGAAAGAATCAATTATAGTAATTAAATCCGTTCAATCTATAATGGAGCTGAAACACAATACTCTGAGGTCTGAGGTTCAGTTTCTAATGAGTTTCATCAGTCATTTGCTGCTCCCATCATACTCATGATGGCTGCAGCACGAGTGGCTGAGCAAAAACAAACCGGCTCAGCATCAGGAAAATGTCTAAAACAAAAAGGGGGTTGAAAATGGAAGATTTTAAAATTCTGCATGAAGGAATTGAAACGCTTCAACTGTGAGAGACAGAATGAAAACAAAGAATCCAGGAAATCACAGTTTGATTTTTGAAGATTTCATGTGTATAATGGAGCAGAAAATAAGAATTTTACTTCTATAAAAAAAATCTGAATTTTGATTTTCTTTGAAAAACACAGCTGATATGCTGTCTTCATGGATGTATTCAGTGTCAATGACTATTTTAATCTTTGTGGATTTCTGTACATAATATCCCACCAGAATCAGAAACGAAACAAACAAAAAAAAACGTGTGAAGGTTTAAATGATATCTTCCTGTTATGTGAGACATTCATCATATTTTTTTTAAACATTTATATAGAAATTAAGAAAATTCTTTAATGTAAATAGTCATGGACTAAAATGAATAAATCCTTCATAGTTTATTTGCTGCTTTGTCATTTTCCTTGATGTTTTTCTCTTTTTTCTGTCTTTTTTGCTTTAGTCTGAAACATTTTTCATCTTAAAAGTCGCAGCCATGGTGCAGAGCTGACAACCTCTGATCGGTTGGTTCCCGCCCTGCCTGGCCATGTGCTAAAGTGTCCTTGGGCAAGACATTGAACTTGACACAAAGTTCAAAACCCCATTGCTGAAACTGAAATTCAGGTTGAAGGGAAGACATTTTCTATAGCAGTTGATGGTACAAAACCGACTGAACTACTGTAACTTGTTGCCTGGTCCAGTCTCCTGGAGTCATGAATAGGGCTGGGTATTACCAATAATTTCCAGAATCAATTCGAGTCACCAAAGTCTGGGTTCGATTAGAAATACATTTAGATTCTATATATATTTATGTTCAGAAAGTTTTCATTATAATCTGAGACAGTAGCATACAGTGTTACATGGATTCTCAAACGGAGAAGCTCCAACAATTGTTCTGCCTCTCCTGGAGGGTGTTTCAGTTCAGCCACTAGGTGGCGATCATGCTATAGTATTACACCTTATTCCAGAAGAAGAAGAAAGTATGAGCAAAAAACTGTGCTTTAGACTGGTTTAGATTAGACAATATTTTCATGGACCGGTCGTTGGCATTTTTAAGCTTCCAGTTTCTGAAAATCTATTTTCAAAATATAATATGACTGCAAGAAATTAAATAAAAGAAATCTAATAATATCAAAAGATATTTTTTATGCAGAGGATGAAGATTCAATGAAACAAAGTTGTTGATTTGTAGAAGTCGTTTCTGATTTGAAAAAATACCATAAAGAAAACATTACATGTCTCACATATTTCATATGTCGAAGAAGACTCCCGGTTTTGTCTGTAAACAACAACCTTTTGTTCCTCTGAAGTTAAAGGCTCTTGTTCGGTTTCCCCAGTGACTCTTTCCCCCCAAAGAAACGTACCAACTTAATTTTATTGTTTGTTTTTTTGGGGCTTTAGTCTACTAACCTAGCGATTCAGGTAGCCATGCAGCTAGCCGCTTTAGGTCACGTGACCAAGACGTATGTTGTGAACAGAATCCGGCAGTTTTCCAAAATAAAACTTCATTCAGGCTCAGAAAATAAACTAAAGGGAAATAAGCTAAGTTAGCGCATGTATTTCTTTTATTCTTTGTGGGGCCCGGTACCAACTAACCCACGGATCGGAACCATCCTGCTGACCGGGGGTTGGGGACCACAGTTTTAGACCACAAATGGTTATATAAAAAAAAATTCCTAAAAAGAGTTTGGAAAATTCATGGCTATTCAAAGCGTTGGGAAGTTCTATTATACGTTAGCATCAAGCTAGTGGACTTTAGGATTATTCGTTAAATCGATCTCTACTTTTATGGATTGATTATTGATCTGTTAAGCTTAGATTGATTCAGATCGATTTTATCAACCCACCCGTTATAGAACATAGGACTCTAGAACTGCTTTTGAATAAAAAAGAACATTTAACAGTTTAGAAAAGTTTTTGTTACCCTTATTTTCACCCAAGCACACAGAGGCAAACACACATCCTTGTGCTTAGATCTTTATCAATACCTGAGAAATTTACTTTAAAGCTCCGTTATGGTTGTGCTACACAATGATGTAGTGGATAGCACCTTTGACTCACGACAAGATAGCCTTAGTTCAAATCCCAGCTGAGCTTTTCTGTGTAGATTTTGCATGTTATTCTGGTTCATGTGTGGGTTTTCTTTGGATTCCTCCCACATTCCAGAAACAAGGTTCTAATGTTGATTGTGATTTTGAAGTGTTTGTGTATTCCAGTGTAGACTGTTTACCTCTCCGGGATGTTCCTCAACTTCACCCAAGACTACCAGAGATAGGCTCCAGCAACCCTGACAACCCATTCCTTTGTGTCAGCTTGCTGTGTTTGGCTGAACTTCACCTTTGTTCAGAACTTTGACAACACAGATGAAGACTTTTATCTTCTGACCCTGAAATTGAGTCATCTTTCTCATACAGACACTGCACATTTAGCCAAACTACTAAAAAGCAACTTTTAAGACTTAAAAAATGTTTGGTCTTTAGCACAACATGGATTATCTACTATTTTCTAATCTTCTAATCTCTGGAAATTCAGGTAAGACTGTGCTGCTGCAACTGCCAACGTCTTCATGTGACTAATCTCTACTTTTACACATATTAGGACTTCAGTTCTCATTGTTTTTCTGCTGCATTCAGCAGATCAACACACTAGATAAAGTACTGTAAATCACCACCAGGAGGCGACAGTAAGTCATGCTTGATGTCTTTTCGAAGCTAAATTGTCTGAAATATACTACAGTTACTTTAAAATGAGAAAAAAACTCGGGCTAATTCTTATTCCAATGTTTAACATTTTAAAACTTTTCCAAATATCAACATAAACAATGTTTCTCTTACTCTCATAGATAAAAATAAGAGGCATTACCAAAAATGGGATCAGAAAATGAAGATCTTTAAGGGATCTAATCCATCTTCACGTGCATTTGCATTTCCTGTGGAAAAGCTCAGAATTCATTTATCAGGATTTTAGGGGCTGTGCCGTCATCTAAACAACAACCTTAAAAACAGCTTTAAACCGTCACGCACAAAGCACTCAGGCCAGCGTATAGCTCTTCTGCCAACAGCTAATCCCACACCTGCCCATCAAACATCAGGATGGAGAAATGTGATCCATCACTCTAGAGATTCAGAAGACTTCAGATCCACTGTTACTTGGCATAACAAGGATGAGCTGCTGTCGATTTCATGCTGGTCCACTTTATTTTATTCACCCTGATTGTTAACATGTGAAACTGTCCAAACTGAGACATTAGCTAAACTTGCTGTATTTATTTTCAGCAATGAGGTGGAAAAATTCAAGTTTATATATCTTGGTAAAAGCTGCAAAATTTTGAAAAAAAAAAACTCCCCAAAAGCTTTATTTACCTAACATAATCACAATGCTTTTATTTCAGCAAAAAATTGCACATGATGGAAGAAAGGGTTCAAACAATGCTTCTTCCTGGGAGTGCTGCCTGTCTGTTAGGGAGGCGTAAACCTGTTTCCTAGTTGGCCCCCAGTTTAGCGAACTTTACCGGCTTTTGGAGCAGGCATCTCCAGATGGCTGAATCCAGAGCAGCTCGTGGTAACAGTGGTTTTTCACAACCCAGATCCATTTTCCTGGTGAATGACACCCCCCTCAGATCTGTTTCCTCTGCTGATTAGGCTGGCCTCCCATATTTTTTCCTCAAAACCGAAAAAAAGACAAGCGCTTGGATTGATTAACTGTCCTCTCCAACAGTCAGACATCCCTGACGTTGTTGATCATCTCACATTAAGTTCCCATCAAGTTTTTAGGTTTCAGCATTGTTGTTTTCAATGTGAGTTTAAGGTTGAGTTATTTAAGGTTTATTTAATATCAAATAACCATGTATTGTTCTTTGTCAGTGTGATTTACAGACATGTCTTTGAACCGGGGGTTGTGAGTTTGTCTCACATGGTGACAACAGTGACCCCTGCCAATCGCTTCAGGAGAGCTTCCTGCCTCACATTCAAAGACAGAGAGAGGTATAAAACTGTGCAGATGAGAAAGTTTTAAAGGTGTCAGCTTCCTATTTATGCCATTCAATCTGTTTATAGGAGCACGTCTGTAATGATGTGATGTCAGTGACTGATTCGGAGCGAGCTGGAGAATAATGAGATGCCCCATTATCATAATTTCCCTGATATACATGAGTGGGTTTCTAACTCAGGGTGGTGAAGTTCTGCATTGTCCTCTTAAACATTTGCTGTCTTAGGTATGTGTGTGTCAGTGCGTGTTCAAACCTTCACATTGTGTCCATCATGAAGGGCAAAGCGGCAGGAGAGGAATAAACCTTGAAATTAGAAACGAGGGGTTTTCTTTTCCATCATAACCGGCATAAAAAGTATATATGCACAGTTAAGTTTTCATGCCACTTAAGTCAGAATTAACTGGAGTGCAGTTTGGCTTTTTAATTATGAGGTGCTTGGCAGCAATATCTCTGCCTCTGTGGTTTGTGCAGCGTCGCGCTTACACAGGAAATAGGGATGAGCTGGTTTTCCTGTTTCTCTTCATCTATAGTTTGTTTAGAGTTGGGCCTCTGAAGGATTTGAACACCAAGATGATCGTAGTTTCATCAGCTTTAGTCACTGTTTTTAATGACAGCTCATTTCCTGCATATTTAACCTGAAGACAAAGAATTTAAGATTAATAAAATGTCTTTTACAAAAATATCAACAGTTAATCAGAACGTCTTAAGCTAATTTACTCATCATTTTATCATATATTCCCATTTATGTGTATATTTTACTGCCACTTGCATTTACAATTTAAAAAATCTTCTTTATAAACAAAATGATCCTCTAAATTCAATATGGGTTTCATGTTTACTTCATCACTTTTGAATGCTCAGACTCAGAATGAAGAAAACTAACAGAGCTGTCAGATTTAAACATCCTTCCACCGGGAGTATAGATCTGGGGTTTGAACCCAGCACCGAAAGAAGTCCAGATGCCCTGATAAAACCTAAAGAAAACATCACCTGGATAAGTCACAGACTTTGCCAACAACACATCTAAAATCTAATTAAGGATGTCTCCATCTCTTACAATTATATAAAAATGTATAACAGGCACAAAAGTTGAGATTAATATGAAAATAGGAAGGACTACATTTGTTTACCTTCTGTCACTGAAGGAAAGGTTTGTAGATCTCTGTTTTTAACTAGCTGGATAACATGGGAATTAACAATATCAGCAAATGACAAAAATGCAGGTTAAACCTTTAAAAGGAACCTAAATAATGCATAGCATATGTCGGTGTAATGTTATGTAAAAAAAACAGAATTTACTGAAAATCTTGCTATATTAGCATCCAGTGACTTGTTTGGTCACATGTGCAGCCATTCTGGTCTCTTCAGAGTCTATTATAGTCCTGGCTAGAATTTGTTAAGCTACTTTCACAGTGGTCTCAGCAACATGAGTTGAACAGACCACTTCTGCGTTAAAAACATGTGTTTCTACAACTGTTTTTGGGCTCTACTTAAAAACTGCAGCGAAGAAAGTTAAACTGGGTCAAACTTTGACCAATCAGGGACTCAGATTTAATAGTAGGAGTAACATCTTTTTTAATTTACATAAGGGCCAACTGTTTAGAAATGAATAATTGCAGTTTGTGTCTGGTTGGAATTATGAACCTTCAGCCTTGTTTCTACTGAGAGGTACCGTATAGTTTAGAATGATTCAGGTGAACGTTTTCACTCAGTTGGGCGGTCACTGCGCATGCAGATGTAGACAATTAGTTGTTAGTGGGCTTTTAGAAGCTAGGGTCATGTCATAATTTGTTGTCTACTTCTCCACTCCTCTATTCTTTATCATTTATTTTTCAGTTCTCCACGCCTCTGTTTGGTGCAGTGTGATTCATGTGTTGTCCCTCTTTCCCAGTCCCTCCGGGGGAGGGGAGATTCCAGGTGGCTCATCTGTGCTTCTTTGTTTATAATTGTTTATATTTTATGATCGATTTCATGTTTTTGGACAGTTACTGGTGTGAAGCCCATTGAGACAAATGTGTTGTGTATTCGGGCTATTTAAACAAAATCAAATTGAATTGAATAGAATTGAATAGACTGAATGTGCAGCAAAGGGAAGCTGTTAACAACAACAATGGAGGTCATCCAGCAACTATTTTTTTACGTTTAACTTTTGGTACATTGTTTTTTCAAAGTATTTGATGTTGCTTGAGAGAAGATTGCGTTTGACGAAGAGGAATACAGTCGCTTTGTTGGGACTTTCTTTTGTCGCAAAGACTTTACAGCAATGAACAGGTTTCATTGTGTGACGACAATAGCTCAACACTAACAGGCATGTTCCATTTTTCTATGGACCTACGGCCCAAAAATGGTACAGTTTGGTCCAGCTTAATGGATCCATTTTATAATGGCAACACTCAAAATACCGGACCCTACCACTTAGTAACAGTAGAAAAAGGAAACAAAGAGGAAGCCCCTCCCTGCTTGTCCAGTGTGAACACCATATGCTAGAACGCGTTCAAGAACGTGCTTAAACATCACCTGCCTGGTGTTCACAAAACAACAGAGTGCATCTTCAGACTGGTTTGGTGGCCATCTAGTCCATATTTGAAGGAACTTTGAAACTGATAAAAGTGCATATTTTCCCGTTCATATAGGACTGCAGAAGCTTAACTCATCCCACAGTTCTTTGCATTTTCCATTTGAAGACAAAGACAGATCTGGACATGCTGATGAAGATCACATCTAAGCCATTGGACGGCTTTTCTCTGTGTAGTCTTCATTCTCTGACGAGCTTTGACACTTCAGCCCCTAAATTTAAGCCTATGGAAAACCAATGGAAACGTTTCACTTTAGAAACAGATCCTCATTCAGGACTTTACTAGACAAAACCGTGTGGCTTTAATAAATCTCACATGAAATGCCTGTTAAGTTTAAGATTGATCCTTTCCTTTCCACCACCAAGAATCCTGTTTATCTGGAGAACAAACCCTTCCTTTGGGCTGCATATCAGCAGACTGCAGATTCTAACCGCCACTAAATGAACCAAAGAGACCAAAATGTGAAGAATAGCACTTTTT
>NC_050526.1:29574535-29586123 GCF_002922805.2 Oryzias melastigma
TTTGGTCTCTTTGTAATATATTTTTTATTTAGATTTGATCACCAACAGATATTGCTTGCTCTGATTAATGTTTATTTTGCTTTCTGTAAAAACAGCAGCACATCTACACTGTTAAGAAATGTTTGCGATTTTTACTGTATAAAAGAAAATGACAGTTTGATTAATGGGGAACTTCCTTAAAGTTATTAATGTTTAAACCAGAAATTTTTACATATTTGATAAGTATCCAGTTAAATAATTGTTCACCATATTATATGTTGTCCCTAATGTCCTTACTAGTATTTTAACAGTAATTGCATGTAAAATTTAAAGCTTTCCATTGTAAATTATCCAACATTATATTTAATAATGTAAAAATACAGCTTAATTTAACTGTCAAAACATTTAATTATACTACAAATTCTTGTTAAAAACACAACATCTAGCAATTCAGTTTACCAACAAACACATTTCTTTTTACAGTGATAAATTACTAAAGAAGAACTGCAAAAACACATTTTTTTTACCATAATATAGCACCATAAAGTAGCATCTTATTTTATAAGGTCAAATTCTGTAAAATTTACAATATTTCATTTATTTCATTTCTTAAATTTCTGAAGGAGACTCCCGACTTCCCACTAAAATGTAGCGTTGAAATCCCCTCAGACCCCCAGTTGCTTCAAAGTAAAAAAAAAGCTGGTAAAGCTGAGCTTCTACTGTTCCTCGTAAGCTCTTCCTCCTCCTCCTCATTTTCAGTTTGCCTGTGGTCTGACTCTCATCACTGGTCTCTTTACAAAACAGGCTCACAAACATCATGATTGATTTCAGCATTATCCTCCAGGATCGCTCAATGCCTGCCTGGGCTGGAGATTAATTTCCTTATTTCTCATCTTAATTTTTACTCATTGCCTCTCTATAAAAAGGCTAAATGTCAAGCATGCCTGAGTCCTTCCAGTGACACGTCTATTCCAGAAGATAATTACCATAAGAAAATTGATGCTTTAGTGTGCAGAAGGGAATTTAATTTACTCTGACATCCTCACAGCGTAATGCATTCCTAAAGAAAGGGAGATTTTCAGTTTTCAATTGACTTTATAGATAAATTGGACTGTTTAATGTGATTATCAGCGGTGAGTGTCTTTGACTTATTAAGGCGTTGAAACTAATTAAGGCCTACATGCTCCTCGTGCTTCCGAATGAGAAACTGTGAATACTGCCTAAAGATCCATGAAATAAGAAGCCTCCCAGCTCTATTGTTCACAAGTCAACTGGCTACACTGTTTAATGATGTTTTGAAACATGCAAGGTAATGGTATTAATTATAGCAACATGGCTGGCTTCAGGCTGTGGATTCGCTTGAGGGAACCAAGCGTTAGTTGAAGTTTTAGCATCATTTCAAATGTTGCTTTAAAGCGATCTGTTTCCAGGCGACCTTTAGTACTTTGCAGTTTGGTGATGATTAATATTAGCAGGTTTTAGCTTTGGTCTTTGAGTCTGCTGTGTCTCAGAGTGGGAGAGTTTTCAGCTGAGTCATGTCAGTCCCAATCCCTCCTCATCAGGCGCCCACGGCAGCTTTTCCCCACGCTCTGCAGAACTGACCCCCACAGGCGACCCCTCAGCTTTTGAGGAAGTCTGTAAATGTTGGCGCAAGTGAATACATGGTAGGCCACGGCGCTCCTGCCCAGAGTTCCTCCTTTTGCAACCAACTGTCTGAATGTTGTGCTTCTTGGGAGATAAGAGCAGAGTCCCACCAAAGGTGACTCAGCAATCCAGCTCACACAGCTTCTCCTGAGATAAGAGCGCTCTTTGGGGCCACATGGCAGTGGGATTGTGGGAAAATCAGCCTTCATCCTCATGTTTGGTAAAATAAACTGCTGAACTTTTAGGTTGAAATGCTTTTATTAACGTTAAACCATGACGTTCAGATTTGCACATGTAATAAATAGGGATGCACCAAATCAGTTAAAGAATGATTTAGATCATAATTTGTGGTTGATCCGATTTAGAGTCGATATTGGTTTATCTTGAACGATACAATTCACTGACCTAAAATTGATCCATGACATCTTTAACCAAAAAATCAACCAGTGTTGTCCTCTCTGTGATGGCTCTTGGTCATTTTTATGTCATAGTAAAATGAACCTACCGTCCCTCAATGCAAATGGGATATTCAAATATTGATTTGATTTTTGGTTTATCCCATTTTGAAACGATGTTTTAACGGGATAGGTCGATTTGATTCAACGGATCGATCTGGTCAGATCGTAGAAATAGAAATTACTTCATCAATGAGTCGTTACTCTCCTAATAAATACTATTGTTGAAAAACCTAAAGTTTCCCCGGATCAAAGAAGAACAGAAGCTCCTGGTTCTGCATTTGTGGAACCGGTTCTATTTAGTATCATCTCCAGGGAGTCCTGAGAACAATTGGCATTTTGGCCAAACGCCTATCTCTGAAACTATGTTGGGAGTTGATGGTATACCTGAAGGGAAACCACAGTTCTGTAAACAAATGCTCATCTGGTGTTCTGCAGGATTTCTGTGATAATAACATCAAAAAAGCCCTCCCAAACAATCAGAGAAATGTTTGCAGCGGGACATCAACGACTGATTAAAGTCAAGTGGATGAAGGGAATTAATTCTCTTAGAAAGGAAAACACTTTCAGAACAGGTGACAGAAGAGGAGCAGTCCATAGGTAAGCCACCCCCCTCCCCCCAAATGAGTTTCCTTGGTGTGAATGAAATAAATAAGCAATGAATGGGCCACTCCTCGCCACATCCCATCTCATGCATGGTTGCCAGTAATGGTCTACTGGGTGTCAGCTTTTATTGGCACGGCACAAAGCAAGTGCCAGGGGTTGAGTGGCTCGACTCCCCGCTGCAGACTGTGGATAAAAGCAAGCAAAATGCCTCAGCCAAGCTCAGAGGCATAGTCATGTTGGGCTGGAACGAGGAAGTGCAGTGGAGAGGGGAGGGACTCAGGGCGCAGCTCCATGGGGCCGCCGCGCTGCGACCTTCTGCACATGGAGCCGGGGACAGTTGGAAGAACTTCATACTGCAAACTCAAGGAATAGCAGGTAACGTGACGTCTGCCGCGCGCTCCAGGTTAGTCTGAACTCCGAGGCTGAAGGTCAGACCTCAAATATCAACTCTTAAGATTTAGAGGGAAAATGAGGACTTTCCTGGAAAGGACTTTCCTTCCAGCCCCGGAGCAGGTGCGCAGCAGCATCCCGCTCAGTGCGCGTCATTTAGCCCGGGTTTACACCGGTTTACGCGCAGATATTAAATTCAACAAAATAAAAACAAACAAATCAACTTTTTCATATTTTTTATTATTATTATTTCAACTAAATATTTAAAGGAAATGTGGATCATTTTCGTTTGGAGTCGCGCGCGTAAATCCGGCAGATTAGAAATCAAGTTAATTTGAATAAAAAATAGTTTGACTTTCAGAACCGTTAGTTTCACCAGAATGTCATTTTTACGTCTTTAAGACAGGTTGAGTCTTCCGGTTGCACCTGTTGCGACAGATGTGCGCACTCGGAAAACTTTATCCCACATGTGCGTCAAAGTTAACTAAAAAAACAACAACATTAAAATCAAAAAAGAGGACAAGTATTTGCGCAGAATTGGAAATATTCAGCATTCCTTAACCAGGAAATCCTTTACAGCAGAATCAAAAAAAGCTTCTGAAATGAATAAATATTTATTTTAATTACAGCTCACATATTTTCCATCGATTTAATTTAAACGTTTGCTTAAAATATTATAAGAAACGGTAGAAATATAGAAACTTTTTTACACTTTTGTGGGAAGTGAGCGCCGACCCGCCGACACTGAAAAGGAAAACATGTTTTTTTAAGGTCAAACCTTGTATTAAAACAATTTCTTACTGTTCAGAAACCTTTGCGCAATCACCCGCTCCACTTTCTCTTGATGGAGTTAAAGTTTTTTTTTTTATTATTATTAATTTTAATTAATGTGGTTAATTGAGTTTTTAACGGAGAGGGTTTAAACTAAAACGAACTTGAATATTTACCTATTCTTTTCTGTTTCTTTTTAAATTAATTTTACTGAAATGTAAAAAAAAAATACTTTTACGCATATCCTTTTTTTAAAGTTGAAAAAACGCGTCTGTTCTAAGGCTGAAGAAAAGAACAAAAAGGACTTTGTCAAAGCTGAAGTGGAAGGAGAAGTTACCGAAACTGATGCAAAGCTGTCTCCAGATACATCATCTTTCTTGTCAGTAGAAACAAAAGTGTGCGTGTGCGCCCGTGAGTGTGCGTGATGGGGGTGGAGGGCTCAGACAGTTATTAAAATGATTGTGCTGTCTGAATGGCAGAGTAGTGAAGTGTGTCAGATGCAAATGAAGGAAACTTCTCCTCACCTTAACTCTCCCCTCATCTGCTAACACTATCTGCACATAGATTTCATGAATTACTGATGAGGATCTCCGTACGAGCGCGGTGACCACGCACGCGCCTTTGCAGTGGATCGTCTCTTTCTGCTTGACGTCAAGAAAAAAAGGCGCGCAAAGGTTCGTTAGGTCTTCCTCCCGGGAGGAGTGGAACTATTGCTTTAGATAGTTTCATTATTTAGTCTGTTGTCTGAAACTTTCGGTGCGGCCCCTGCAGATTCTAAAAAATCCACCTGATATACTGTGAACACAGGGGCGGAGCTACGGGGGGCCCTCCAATTTTTGAGTCAATATTTGTATAATTATTGACAAAAATGATAAGTTCAAGCTTCTTTAAGCATTTAAAAAAAAATAAAAGCAATATTTAAAATGTAAAAAGTGACATAATTTCTAAATACATGGTGCTGACCTCTTTTCTTGGTAAGGTTACAGTTAATAGTGTGACCAAAAACAACATTTAGTCTAGGATGCACTTAAAATATCTGTAGAGAATGCAGCAATGTGGATCTTGAGAGGAATTTTCATCAGCCTTAGATAAAATGACAATAATAGTACTGATAAAACTATTTTAAAGTAGATTTTGGAGCAACAACAGGCATTAAGGGCTTAAAAATAGATATTTTTGATCCTTTCATTTGTAATGATTCCACCGTTTTGCCACCCTTCCAAAGTCTCCTTGCCTTAAAACATTTCTGAGTGTTTTATTTACATTTTCTTAAGAAACTATCAACTTTTTTCTGGATAACTTTTTTTTGTTGTTGTTTTTAGAATTCTGATCATAAACCAAATGTTCGAGCTTCCTCCCGATCCTTTTCTTCTGGCGCGGTCCTCGGTATCTGTTAACGGTTTTTTCTCATCTCCACCCTGCTCCATGGTGGAGCCTTTGCATCTCACTGTGAGCAGACGCCTCCACCCCCCCTTCCCCTCCCCCTCCCCGAGCACAGCACAGCAAACACAGGAGGAAGATGGAGAAGATGTCAGCCCACAAGCCTCTTCCTGCATCTCAACACTTGACTCTGAGTAAAAGTGTTCCAGCCCCCACCCGAGCCCGGTGTCAGAGGTTTTCTTCTTCCTCGCTGACTGAAAGATTCCACCTCCTCCTCCTCCTGTTCGTGTCCTCCAGTTCACAAAAGTGATACAAACAGAAATTATCCAAATTTAATTTGATTTAAAGTCTGATATACACTGTTGGACTTCATTGATTTAAAAACATATAACTTATATTTCTTAAGTTTTCATTCATGGATAGTCCGCTCTGAAAGTTCTGCTGTGTGATCGGCAGAGCTTTCTTGTGCCCGTTCTTCCAGAAGCACGTTCATGAGGTCAAACAGCAATGAGAAGGCCTCACTGGTGGACCGTCCTCGAACTCAGGGCTGTCAAACTCAATCGCACAGGGGGCCAAAATCCAAAACACACCTTAGGTTGTGGGCTGAACAGGATAAACATTTATTGAACACTAAAACTAAAATTTTGAAACTTTAAAAACGTATCTGTTTAATGTAAATATGAATAAAAGCAGGATTATTCCAGAATAAGTACACTTAAACCTTAAATCACTTTCAGTATTTTAGTTTCCATGAAAATATATATATTTTTAAAGTTATACAAGTTAGAAATGAACTAAACATTAAAAAAAAAATCTTTACTTTTGTTTCGTTTTATATGAATAATTACACTTAAAAATAACCCAAAAGATTTGTTAAAATGATCCAAATATGAACATACAAAGCCTGGAAATAAAAATAAAATCTGTGCTGTTTAGCAAAAGCAAATCAAATCAATACATTTTTGTTGTTATGTATTTTATCATCTAACCTTTTTTTGCCCTTAGTTATTTTATCCGGTTATGGTTGTTTCTTTTATGCACCATGAGTGGGAGGGAGGGAGAGGATGATGACACACTTGTGATGTAAAACTCAGTGTGTGTTCCAAAAAGAAAGTCATAGATCATAACACCTGATCTCTTAACCTCCATAATTGTAGTGTTGCTTCAATATGTTACCAGCACAAAGGAACAAAGGGCTTAAAAAGAATAGAATAAAATGATCTGGTGGGTCCGGATATAATTACTCCTGGTAGAGCTGCCACAAACGATTATTTTAATAGTTGACTAATCACCAATTATTTTTTCCAATTAAAGCACACATCTCAACCATCAATAGCTTTAAACTAACTAAAAACTAGATATATAGAATTACCTGCAATAATGCTTGTGTGAATGCTGTAAGCTGAATTTGGCAACTGAAGATGCTAAAATTGATAGATGAAATTGCTGAAGCTAATAGCTGAAAACGCTGAAACCGATAGCCAACTAAGATGTTAAATGCAAAATTAACCTAAAAAAATGGGAAAAAACCCTAAGTTAGCCTAAACAGCTAGCATGCAGCTAAATTATTAGCTAAACTCCAAAATAGCCTAAAAACAGAAACAAGATTAAATTGGCCAAAACAGCTAGCATGCACCTACAATATTAGCTAAATACCAAAAATAGCCTAAAAAGAATGGAAAAAAGCCTAAGTTAGCCAAAACAGCTAGCATGCAGCTGAAATATTAGCTAAACTCCATATTAGCCAAAAAATCTTAATAAATGACAAAATAGTCCAAAAAAGCTAGCATAATGCCATTATAATTTTCAACTTTACTACACTCCAACTCAATTTAATATAAAGTTACGACTTATCGACTATTAAATTATTCGTTGACTACTGACGGCTAATCCTGGCATCCCTAACTCCCCGGCCGAATCCGGCCCTTGGGCCTTGACCTTAACACAAGCGCTCAAACTCATCTGACAGAAGATCTTCTGAGTCGGTTTCAACTCATCTAAACAGCTAAGCCTAAAAGCCTCCCCAAACAAACTTCACACTCGGTGAACAGTCCAGTTTAAGACATCCTGAGCTTTCACATAAAATGTTTTTATTAAAGCACTTTTCACACAGTGCTACAGCTCAAAGTGATATTTTGAACCCTTTAACACCTGAGGTGTTGCTGGGGATGCCTAAACATTAAATCTTTAGTATAGTGTAACTTTTCAGCTGTTAAGACGATCAATATAATTCCAGTAGATTTTGAAGGAGAAAAGCGGCTCACGCCGCTTTTCTCCTTCAAAATCTACTGGAATTATATTGATCGTGTTAGCAATTAAAAAATTACAGATACATTTAATTTATTAATTTTGAAAAGAGTGTTTTTGTCAGAAAAGTGAAAAGACAGAAATGTGTGAACAAAACAGTGACACTGTTGAAGATGACAGCGACTTCCTGAATACTCTACATGCACTTTTCTTTCCACATACGTAGTGGGTTTGTGGCAGAGCGTCGGAACCCTGTTTTATTTTAGTCAAACCCGTCGACACATCCGTGTTTCCTCTCACAAAAACTCAAGCACAAACGAGAGAATACATCTCCCTGACCTCCAAACTCCAGATGCTGCAGAGGAGCGGTCCAATCATATGCACCAGTGACCTTTGGCCCCCCTCTTTCTGCCTTCACACTTGCGTCCTGCAGGCTCCTGCAGAAAGCTGCGTTGCGACAGAACCGCCTTGTTGCTTCCCACTATTTGTTCCAAATGCGTGGAGCCATCTGTCTGTAAAACAGGAAGGCCTAGGTTCCCCTTCTCCCTTGGGCTTGTTTCGCTATTTTCAGGAGCTTCACTTCTCCCTGTGTGGCTTCTTGGACCGGGCAGCGGCCCCACGATGGGCTTCTTGAAGTGGAGGAGCTGGGGCTGAGGCTGTCGGGCCCATCTGCTGCAGGCTTGAGGGCGATCCATTATTAATGGGGCCAAGAGCATTGGTGACTCCTCAGATGTGTAACTCTGGCCAGAGGATTGCTTTGGACTGCACTGCCTCATCTTTCTGAAAAAATGGATAAATAAGAAGAGCTTCTCTGTCCTTTGGCCTCTTTTCTACTCCGTATACCTTCCTGTTGCATCCAATTTCTGGCCTCGTCTCCCAATAAGCTTCTCTGCCTTGAATTTTTTTCCCTTCCAGCCGTTTCCTCTGACGGCAGCTCGCTGACGTCTGCGCTCAGGCCACGGGCTCAGTGATGCGTGCTCAGTAAATTAGAGAGAACACGAGCGTCAATCAGCCGGGCACGGCAGACACTCGCATCCCCGCTGACCCCAAGGCCAGTTAATTTTCTGCTTAATTTTGCGGCAGTCAGTTTGCATTTTGGGATGATTACGTGGCAGGAAATTAACAATAAATAACAAATGCGGTCTGAAAGGCCGTTCCCGGCTAGCAGCAGGAACCGGGGCCCGGTCCGAGCTCCGTTTCTCTGTCAGAGCCGTAATGAAAATGTCTGTAATTCTTTGTAATGTAATATGGGGGACAGGGATGCGACTGCGTTTGTGACAAGACCGATCTCACAGAGGTGACGGAGTCACGCTGAGATGTACAGCCTTTACTCCACTCAAGCCTTTTATAATGCTGTTTCCTCTGCCTACATTTGATTAAACTTACACACATTTACATCTCCACCTCTCTCCCATTAGAGTACTTACACCGCATGGAGACAGAGGAGGCCCAGGAGATTGCCCAGATGCCAGGTAAAAGCTTACATTCCACCTGATAGAGTTGTAGAGAGCAGCAAATAGACACAATGGGCTCACTTGCAGGTAATTTTGCTCTCTTTGACAAAAAGACGTGGACTGCGTGGTGATGGCTGTTTGTTTCTGCATCTACCTCCTCCAGGCAGGGACAGCCCCCCAGCCAACGAAGCGTCTGAAGAGGCAGAGGAGCCCATGGCTGTCCCTGAGGACCTGTCAGCTAGCTCTGCCCACCAGCAGAACAACCGGGGGGACAAAGGTACGAGGCAGCGTCACTAACCACACACACAGACAACCTCATTCAAAATGTATGCTTTAAAAATAAAAACATGAATAGAAATCAAAACATTAAATCCTGAGGACATCCTGTGGGATAAATTGGCTCATTTAAGTCAAAAAATGTAGTTAATGTTGCAAAGAGACACATTTAGGTCATTGGCAGGAAGGTAAAAAAAAAGCCTCTTTGATCCATGGCATGTCATTAATGAAACAAATCTTAAGGAATAGCTAATGTGGCCTTGATTTGAATTTGTCAACATCAAGCCAGGGAATGCGATGGTGAAGCTGAGGATGAAGGGAGGATTCGTGTTTGAGCCGCATGTCAGCTCGAGTCTCCTATGGGTGGTTTTAGTAAGATTGTTACATTTTGGCTACTTAGGCAAAAAAAAAAAGATTTTATCTGCCATGTTTTAGGAAGTTAAAGCAGAGCAGTAAGCACAATTTTCATGTTTTTTTTTTACTTACTTTAACTTTCAAGCAGTTAACATGATAATTCCAGTAGATTTTGAAGGAGAAAAGCGGCGCGAGCCGCTTTTCTCCTTCAAAATCTACTGGAATTATCATGTTAATGGTTAAAAAGTTACATTTTGTGTTTAGGTAAAGGGTTAAAATGTAAAAAAAAGGCAGTGGACTTATTCAGAGCAGCCTATCGCTGTTCTCCAGATAGCAGTCAGAAATAAGATGTGAAAGGAAACTGAAATAGGATGTGTAAGAGTTTCCTAAGAAGAGCTTGCCATCAGACGGTTTCAACACTTCTGGAGATAAAGAGTTCAGGAACAAGGCAGATCAGCGCATCGCTGCATAGGTCACACACCTGCTTACTCACAAAGCCTCTTCGACTTCACGTCTGCTGCTAGGAACTTTGTGAATCATTCTATTAAAAAACAAAATCTTGTTCAGGAGCGTCTCTAACGACTTCTTTTATCTTTCAGAAAGAGTAGTCAGAAACATGATTAAATAAACATTCATCAGCGCACACAGCTGGGGCTCTATGTGAGTTCCTGTTCATCCCCTCAACATGCATGTATGTGTGTGTGTTTCTGTACAGGGACAGAGAGTAAGAAGGGAAGTGCAAGTATCTGCTGCATCTATGCCTCGCTGCCTCGCAGATAAAAGCCCCAAAAAGTTATTATTATCGCCCAGGATCATGTGCTGCTCAGTTCTAGTCAGTGAAAAGGCCAAAAAAACTATATGTGGGACACTGAAAATATTGAAAACTCACTCCAAACCTCAAAAACCAGGTCGTTTCCTGTTGCAAGCAAGTGTTCGCATTACAGGGTCGTCTGGTCGCAGCATTTTCATGCCACAGCAGGTTTGTCACATTGAAGCCATTTTCATTTAGTACTTTTTAAAAGTCGGTTAAAATGTTCGTTTTTTTTTTTTTTTTGTCTGCACCCTTTGCTGTTTCAGAGACATGAGACTGAAAGGGAGACTGAAATGTCTAGTTCCCAAAAACATGCTCGCACGTTTTTTTTTTTCCTGTGTGAGAGGAAAAGCGTTCTGTTTTTAGCGTTCCTGCAAATCATGTTGAATGTGTTACTGGGTTGACACATGTGGTTCCACAGCCCTTGCACGTTATTTTCAGGCTACGAGAGCAGCGCTAACAGAAACTTTCAGTGGGCCCGCCACCTTTTGCACAGACACACTCTGTTCTGCCGCTCACTCATTCTATGACATGTCCGTTCTGTCTCCAGAATCACTATCTCACCACCTGAGGATGAAATCTAATGTTTATCGTTACTTTATTGAGACCTGCTGTGTTTGTCCAAACTTTGATCTGACACTTGCTTCCCAAAACGAACAAATCAGGATGTGTGATTGTGACAAACATGACATAAAGTTAAAGCCTTCTTCCCTCTCCCAACTCGGTCTCAACTTCCCCATATCCCTGAGCCGCATTCAGCCAACACTTGTGGTTCCCTTCTGTCTACTCACTCTGGCTGAAAGCCACACTAGCGCATTAAATGACAACAGACAGCTTTGTTTTTACACCTTATGTTCCTTAAACCATTTAAACAAAGCGATGTGTCAATCCAGCTTGGATTTCAGTGCAGACAAACCAGTAGGAAAGCCTTAAAACACCAAAAGACCTTCATCTAAACTTTCTCAGTACGTTAAAGAAAATCCCTAAAATGAAATTCATTTTTAAGCAGATGAAGCCTCAGTACACTTTGCAAAGACTTTCAGAATTACTAATCTAATCAGTGATTAAGATCAGACCAGTTCAGTTTCAACAATTAAAAAAAATTCTGAAGAAATAAAAAAAAAAAAATCAAAATTTTTGCTAATTTTTAAATGCAATCTTAACTTACCTGAATTAGTTGGGATGTTGAGATTTTATTTTACAGCTTTATATGATCCTAGT
>NC_050526.1:29586223-29589219 GCF_002922805.2 Oryzias melastigma
AAATGAGGCCGTTGATTCAGATCCCTAAACTGCTGTCTGAGGCAGGAGAGGTCTCGGTTCATCCTCAGACATTTGGGATTTTTAAATAACTTTCTTCTGTCTAAATCATATCAAAATACAAACAATAAAGCGTGAAAACACAGAAACAGAACATTCCAAAGGAGGGAGGTTCCCCTCTGTATTCAGACCGGTCTTCGCCGCCTAACATCTACAATTATGTTCTTAAAACCAGAATGACTGAATCTTCTGGTTAAAAAGGACTTTTGTTCATGATTAACCAGAATATTGGTCTCTTCCTGTCTGGGAGTTTCTATATGTTTAGTATTCTACAGGTGTTTTACAAACAACAGTTTTCAATTTACTCCTCCTTTGTTTTAACAATCAATGTTCTACAGCAGGGTGTCAAACTCCAGGCCTCGAGGCACGGCCTCCTGCTGGTTCTCCAGAAATCCTCCATCTGCTGATGATCAGGTGAGTTTAACCAATAAGGAGCTTCAAGGGCAGGTTTGTTAGAGAACGTTTACCAGGACATTGGCCCTCGAGGACTGACTTTGGAAACCCTTGTTCTAGAGTTTCATCTTCATCACAGAAGGTGGTTTGACAAGTTTTGCGTTTGACAGAACAGCTCCACTGAACTATATCTCCGACCTGGAATCTGTTAACCAGGCCTGAAAGGACACGATTAGACCAGACAAAGTCTCCTTTCAGAATTTGAGTCATTTTATTTCCCAATTTAGCTAAAAATAAAAACAAAAACTGAAGTCTGTAAGGAAGCAAAGGGAAAGCAACAGGATAAGGTAAGGAGTGAATCAGCAGGAATCCTCCAGGATCGACTCGGGAGGAGATGAAGTAGCCTTGGACAGGCAGGCTTCCCTCCACGCATGTAAGCTCGCTGTGAAAACAGCAGCTAATTATTAAGAAAACAAAGAAGAGACTGCGGTGACGTGCCAACGCACACAGATCCCCGGATGAGTAATTGTGCGTGAGCTATTTGGGCAGAGCCCGGTTCTGCTCGTCTCCAGCAGAATCAACAACAGCTGTTCTCAGGAAGAAAACAAGCCTTTCCTTCTCTCTGCCACTCGGTCTGATGATGAACAGTTAGAGTCAGTATGTGTGTTGTGGGAGTTCTGCTGTTGCTAAAGTAACAGAAAAGGTTGTCATTCTACAGTAAAGGATCACCGACGGCCAAAGCCCATAAAGCCTGGCTCCTTGCAGTCCTTCGACTGCCAGCAGTTCGACGGGAGGTGAAGAATCTCTCAGAATAAACCGTGAAGATCTCTGCGTCTGCTTCTGCCACGCATAATTAAATTGTAAAATCTGAGAGGATCACCACATCACTCCCACTCTGCAGGGAACTTGATCGTACTTAGCAGAGCAGCACGGCTTGGTGGAGAGCCATGTTTTCAGATGCTTGCAGCGTTTACCTGAGCGGGATGCCAAGAGCGCCGTTCCATTCCATTTCTGACCGAGTCAAAATAACTGATGTCAACTCTTGAGAAATGGTAGTAATAGCAAGTCAAGAAGTAATTGTTTTTATAATCTGACCCGGCTGGCTGCAGTCGCCGTGCTCTGGGATGGAGGGGCTGGGATTGGTTTTGGCAGAGTTCTTTTTCTTAATCTTCATTTCTTGTCTTCATCTGTCGTTCTTCACAAAGCGCTTCATGATCAAACTGTTGCTTAAAATCAACTGTAAATGAAATTTACAAAGGCTGACAGGTCATCTGAACGGAGCACTGAGGGGTCATCAACGTGCAGCTGCATGTTGTTCGATTCTCTGCTAAAAATACTGCTTCAGTTATTTCAACTTCTGATAATAAAAATAAGAGGAAAACGATAGACAATCAGACTCCTTTAAAATATTACTAGAAAGTGTGAAAAAATATAAACTATTTCTTTAACTGTGAGGACTAGGGCAGAACCCCAGAACGGCACAGGCTCAGCTGGAAAAATACAGAAGTTTATTTTGCTCAGAGGGAATGTGGAGAGCTGAGGAGACCTCTGGATCCTCCTGACCAGTAGAGGCAGCAGAGACACTACAAGAGAGAAGATGTTAGCCAACAAGCCAAAGGCTAGAACAAGGAATTCAGAGTTTAGCTCACTCACAAAAGTTGTAGTAGAAGCTTCAACTCAGGACAAGTAGGAATATTACAGGAGAGGTCCACACTCAACATGAGATAATCCAACTTGAGTCCAGACAGACAGTACATCCAAAACCATAAAAAGGCAGAAATCAGGACTACAAAAACTGGACCAGGAAAAGACTGGAACATGATTTTCACAGAGGGCTGGAGAGAAGCCAAAAGCCTCTTTACACTCTGGCACCAGTGGCAGACAGAGAGCAGTTACGAAAGAGGAGGCACAGGTGGAACTGGTCAGGTAATTAGCAGGAGAGCAGCGCATATACCAAGGAGGGAAAGGGAGGGGTGTGAAACCATGACATTAACTTTTATGTTGTCAACTGAAGTCATTTATTTTGAGCTGTACTTTCTGAACTGATCATCCCCATATCATAATACCGCCGCCATATAATCTAGTGGTGTCATTGAAAATCTGCATGACAGTCATTCATTCATGACAAAAGTCTTTGTGTGTAAACAAACAGATGGAAGCCACGTTGGTGCAACAGTCCTGCATGATAACAGGAGTTTGGTGAAAGAAGTTGGTTATGCAGAAAACAGACAAATAAGAACATTTTAGACAATGATATGTTTCCATCTGAAATTCATACTATGGATGTACAATAACAGGTCCGCGCAGCTGGAGCAAAGACACAAACACCAATCATCAACTTCAAGATCAAATCTAAACTTTCACAGTAAATCATTTTCAGATGTTCTCTAGACCAGTATGTGTAACTAAAGACCAGTATGTGTAATATAGACCAGTGTGTGTAATATAGACCAGTATGTGTAACTAAAGACCAGTATGTAACCAAAGACCAGTATGTCTAAAATCCTAGAAAGAGTTGTGGTAAAGCAGCTGCAGTGCCACCTACA
>NC_050526.1:29589235-29590919 GCF_002922805.2 Oryzias melastigma
ATATAAATAAAATTGAATTGAATTGAATTGAATTGAATTGAATGTGTAACTAAAGACCAGTATGTGTAATATAGACCAGTGTGTAATATAGACCAGTATGTAACTAAAGACCAGTATGTGTAACTAAAGACCAGTATGTAACTAAAGACCAGTATGTGTAACTAAAGACCAGTATGTGTAATTAAAGACCAGTGTGTGTAATATAGACCAGTATGTAACTAAAGACCAGTATGTGTAACGAAAGACCAGTATGTAACTAAAGACCAGTATGTGTAATCAAAGACCAGTGTGTGTAATATAGACCAGTATGTGTAACGAAAGACCAGTATGTAACTAAAGACCAGTATGTGTAATTAAAGACCAGTGTGCGTAATATAGACCAGTATGTGTAACTAAAGACCAGTATGTAACTAAAGACCAGTATGTGTAACGAAAGACCAGTATGTAACTAAAGACCAGTGTGTGTAATATAGACCAGTATTTAACTAAAAACCAGTATGTGTAACTAAAGACCAGTATGTAACTAAAGACCAGTATGTAACTAAAGACCAGTATGTGTAACGAAAGACCAGTATGTGTAATATAGACCAGTGTGTGTAATATTGACCAGTATGTGTAACTAAAGACCAGTATGTAACTAATGACCAGTATGTAACTAAAGACCATTATGTGTAACTAAAGACCAGTATGTGTAATCAAAGACCAGTATGTGTAATATAGTACAGTGTGCGTAATATAGACAAGTATGTGTAACTAAAGACCAGTATGTAACTAAAGACCAGTATGTGTAACCAAAGACCAGTATTTGTAACTAAAGACCAGTATGTGTAACTAAAGACCAGTATGTAACTAAAGACCAGTATATAACTAAAGACCAGTATGTGTAATCAAAGACCAGTGTGTGTAATATAGTACAGTGTGTGTAATATAGACAAGTATGTGTAACTAAAGACCAGTATGTAACTAAAGACCAGTATGTGTAACCAAAGACCAGTATGTGTAACTAAAGACCAGTATGTGTAATTAAAGACCAGTATGTAACTAAAGACCTGTATGTGTAACTAAAGACCAGTATGTAACTAAAGACCTGTATGTGTTACTAAAGACCAGTATGTTACTAAAGACCACTATGTGTAACTAAAGACCAGTATGTGTAATATAGACCAGTATGTTACTAAAGACCAGTGTGGTGGAATATTTGTTGATCCGATGAAATGAAGAAATGTCAAACGTTTTCATGAAAGTTTATTAAACAGAGCAGAGAAAAGTACACGTTGGCGAGCATGGCGGAGAGGTCTGCAGAGCTCTGATCTGTGATGAAGGACGCTCACATTTTATACAGTCATATAATCAGCAGTTAATCGGAAGCTTCCAGACGGGAGCGTAAATGCCATATCTAATATGAACAAGATGTTCTAATGAAATCAAAATGTTTACACATTGTGCTCAGGGCGTTCTGACAATAAGAAAACAAGACTCAGAGGATGAGACATAATGAAATGTATAATTTCCATGACACCAGTATGTGTAACTAAAGACCAGTATGTGTAATATAGACCAGTGTGTGTAATATAGTCCAGTATGTGTACCTATAGACCAGTATGTGTAACTAAAGACCAGTATGTGTAACTAAAGACCAGTATGTGTAACTAAAGACCAGTATGTGTAACTAAAGACCAGTATG
>NC_050526.1:29591055-29600422 GCF_002922805.2 Oryzias melastigma
GACCAGTATGTGTAATATAGTCCAGTATGTGTACCTATAGACCAGTATGTAACTAAAGACCAGTATGTGTACCTATAGACCAGTATGTAATCTCACACAGGTGTGTGTAACTGGAAACATCTGATTGCATGAAACAGGTTAAACTCAATAAAGTCACAACAATGAGGTCGTCGTTTTGACTGAAAGTATTTTCAGATAAAGTGAGGTACTGCTACATAACTGCATAACTACAGGGCAGGTGATCAGGTGGACAGGTAGGAGTGTACCTGGTGTGTCATCAGGAAAGAAAGTTGATCAGGAGATTTGGTGGAAGATGAGGTGCAGGAGTGTATATGGATTAAGAGGCTAGCTAAGAAGAAGAGGGACACTGAGAGGACTGAGGAGAGTGGGCAGGAGTACAGGGAGATGCAGCGTAAGGTGAAAGTAGAGGTGTCAAAGGTCAAACAGAAAGACAGAGTACATGCGTGTGAATGAGAAGGACCAGAGTGGAGGAGATCACAGAGACAAGAGAGGAAGACAGTGGAGGATCTGAAGTATCTCAGGTCAACAGTGCACACTCATGGAGAGTGTAGAGAAGAAGTGGAGACACCACTGGATACCTGTGCTCTAAACATTTATTGTTAACTTTCTGAATGGCTACAGAGACGAAGTGGTTAGGAGTCTCTCCTCACATCAGGAGGTCCTGGTTCAAATCCCGGCTGGGACCTTTCTGCATGTCTGGATTCCTCCCAGTCCAGAAACATGCTTTGGAGGCTCTTCAAAAGTCTGGTAAGCTGTTCAGGGTGTGTCCAACAGTACCTGGGATAGGCTCCAGCAATACCATAACATGGATGGTTGGCTAACTTTTTTTTTTCCTTTTTTGCAGGTTGTAACTTTCGTTTTTAAAGTTCTCATGAGTCTCTTTTTTTATTCATTTAAAACTACTTCCTGTTTTTATTTTTTGAGATAGGATGTGTCTCCAGTTGTGAAAGCTCGTTTCTTGCTGAAGCGTCTTCATCGATGCTGAATTTTTCAAATAAGAGTAATTTAGCTGACTGTAGATTTTATTCCAGAAGCTACATATTTAAACCTTTAGCTAACTCCTCCTTTCTTTGTGTGTGTGTGCGCGTGAGTGTGTGTGCAGGGGTGCACGTGAGTGTGTGTGTGTCCTGCCCATTTGCAGTAAACAGAGACCTGCTTATCTCCTCGGCGCTGATTAAACGTGGTTTCGTACTCTAAACCATGGCGTTCCCACAGACCAGAACTCTGCAGACACAGCATTCCTCTCAAATGTGGTCTGTTGGATTAAGTTACATGCAAAAACACAATTCACACGTGCTCACACACAGAAATAGACTAATGTAAATAGATCCATGGAGGCCTCTGTTTTCTCATGTGCACAAAACCATAAATTTCATGTTTACCTGACAAGCATATCATCTGTGCAAACATACACAAGCTCCATAAGCACTTTTAAATATGCACAATTTTTGGCTCTGTGCAGCTCTGATTATACGCGCTATGGCAACAATTATGTCTAATAGCCAAAGATAATAACTGCAATTTTTGTACTTATGTGGATGATTAAACGGCATGAAAATATGCAGAGAATTATACTTTAAAGAGCTAGTGGACGTTTGTTTGTCTTTTCTTCCAGCACGTTTTTTCTTATTTTCCTAAATGTCACTCAAAAACACAAAGGCTGCGATTTGACTTCCAGCTTAATACGCAAATAGATATAGATCTGGAGACAATTTGGCTAATCGTGTTTCAATCGTAATGTTAATGCATTGATGCAAAAAGCAGAAAAAATACTTTTTTTTCCCACTTGATTTAGTTCCTTTTTGAATGGAGTTCAGCCGGCTGTGAAATGTTTGCAATAAAATGCAATTGACAGAAAAGCTGATAAACAAAAACAATTTAAGATTAGAGGATTATAAAGGTTTGGCCCTTTACTTTTCCATGGAAAGCCTCATTATTACATCATTCTTCACCAAATTTAGAGCTCTATTCCCATCCATTTAAAAAGGTGGAATGCTGCTATCCAACAAAAAAAGCAGTCAACAAACCCACCCACCCACCGACAAACTCCTGTGAACCATTTTACCAGCACAGTGGCCAAGTGGTAGAGCGTCTGAACCATCTCAGTCTATCTTCTCTGACTTTATCTCCAGAACCTCTAAGATGAGCTGTCCCTCTGATGGATTCATCCCTGATCCGATTCAAACTCCTCCTCCTTTAAGATAACTCCTCCTCCATTTCTCCTCCCATCTCCACCATGATAGAACAACTTTAACCCTGCTCTTCAGCTTCTAGCCTTGCTACCTTTCCACCTGGTCACCTTGACACAGTATGTCTACCTTCCTCCTCTGACTCTCTACCTTTTCCTGTCATTGTTCCAACATTCAGAGTCTCAACACCCATGACTTCTTTGTTCTCTCTCTTCCTGTGAATGCTCCTCCCTCCTTTCCTCTCTGACCAACAGTAGTCCTATATACAAACCAGCACCCTATCGGTGAATAGCAGCAATGGCGTTCGTTAATCCGGGCCTCGACCAATCTGGTATGGATATCAAAGTTGTGATTCGTTTATATGTTTGTCAAAGATTTTACATCAAATGCCGTTCCTGACTCAACTCTCTGAATTGATCCCAGCTTGGGCCCCTCTGGTCTACATTTTCAAGACCATACCTGGATCATTCATTTATTCATTCATCTTCTTGGCCGCTTTGTCCCTTTTGGGGACACGGGGGTGCCAGAGCCTAACCTAGTTACTGATGGGTGAAGGCCGGATACGCCTGGACAGGTTGCCACTCTGTGGCAGGACCTCAATCACACCTTGAGGCAATTTAGAGTCACCAGTGAACCTATAAAGCATGTTTTTGGAGGGTGGGAGGAAGCCAGAGTCCCCAGAGAAAACCCAAATCATATATTGAAGACATTTTTATTTAAACAAAAGTGTTAAAAACACATTTGTAACACATGAACTGAACCCAACAACTCATCTGTTGTCAGATCAACTCTTGGGCGTCCAGTTTCTGCAGGGACGCTCTGGAGTTGTTGATCTGGTTTCAGTCCGTCTCATCCAGGAGTGGTGTGTTCCTGTAGAGCAGGGGTATTCAAGTCCAGGCCTCGAGGGCCGGTGTCCTACATGTTTTCCAACCAACCTTCCATTGAAGCTCCTTATTGGCTGCTAATTTCCAGGATCAAGTATGTTTAGCCAATAAGGAGCTTCAATGGAAGGTTGGTTGGAAAACATGTAGGACACCGGCCCTCGAGGCCTGGACTTGAATACCCCTGCTGTAGAGTGAGTTAATGATTCATAGATGAGGGTGTGAGACCACCCAGAGGCGGGGGCCTCTTGCAGCAGTTCAACATGGAGCATCACACCTGCAATCATACGAGTGGAAGTGGCCACACACTGAGAGAGCCGTGTTCTGTAACAGTAGTTTAAATTTACCAACCATCAGAAAAAAAAAAAAACAAGACCATGTTCCTCAACCTGGTTAAAGTCTGGCAGTGAGAGTAAAAAAAGTGATAGAATTGTTGTTTAGTGTTTTGTTTTTTTATTTACTCTTTTTTTATAGATTTGACCCACTTTACCAAATTGATGCACAAAAGAAAACAAGAACAAATATGAGGGCAACATTAGCTGAGTCAGGAAAGGCCAAAAACAGAATGGACCAATTAACAACTAAAGTAGAGACCACGCCCCCTGCAGAGCATTTAAAACAACGGATTGAGACTTGGATCATTTCTACCTCCAGCAGCTTAAACAATCACATTGTTCTCTGATGCTGCTGCTCTTCAACAGAACAGTTTAACATTAATTTCTTTATAAATAACATTTAAATTAGATAGCTTCAGAAAGCTGAGTATAGATGAGTACAGATGAGTATAGATGTGCATAGATGAGTATAGATGAGTATTAATGATTATAGATGTGTATAGATAAGTATAGAGGAGTATAGATGAGTATAGATGTGTATAGAGGAGCATAGATGATTATAGATGTGTATAGAGGAGTAGAGATGAGTATAGATGAGTATAGATGTGTATAGAGGAGCATAGATGATAATAGATGTGCATAGCGGAGTATAGATGAGTAGAGATGTGTATAGATGACTATAGAGGAGCATAGATGTGTATAGAGGAGCATAAATGATTATAGATGTGTATAGATGAGTATAGATGAGTATAGATGTGTATAGAGGAGCATACATGATAATAGATGTGTATAGAGGAGTATAGATGAGTATAGATGTGTATAGATGAGTATAGATGAGTATAGATGAATATAGATGAGTATAGATGTGCATAGAGGAGCATAGATGAGTATAGATATGTATAGATGAATATAGATGAGCATAGATGTGTATAGATGACTATAGAGGAGCATAGATGAGTATAGATGTGTATAGATGAGTATAGATGATTTTAGATGTGTATAGATGATTATAGATGAGTATAGATGTGTATAGAGGAGCATAGATGATTATAGATGTGTATAGATGAATATAGATGAGAATAGATGTGTATAGAGGAGTGTAGATGTGTATAGAGGAGTATAGATAAGTAAAGATGTGTATAGATGAGTATAGATGTGTATAGATGTGTATAGATGAGTATAGATGTGTATAGATGTGTATAGAGGAGTATAGATGAGTAAAGATGTGTATAGATGTGTATAGATGTGTATAGAGGAGTATAGATGTGTATAGAGGAGCATAGATGATTATAGATGAGTATAGATGAGTATAAATAAATATAGGTGAGTATAGATGTGTATAGATGAGTATAGATGTGTATAGATGAGTATAGATGTGTATATAGGAGCATAGATGATTATAGATGTGTATAGATGAGTATAGATGAATATAGATGAGTATAGATGTGTATAGATGAGTATAGATGAGTATAGATGAATATAGACGAGTATAGATGTGTATAGATGAGTATAGATGTGTATAGATGAGTATAGATGAGTATAAATGTGTATAGATGAGTATAGATGAGTATAGATGTGTCTAGGTGACTATAGAGGAGTATAAATGAGTATAGATGATTATAGATGTTTATAGATGAATATAGATGAGTATAGATGTGTATAGATGACTATAGATGATTATAGATGAGTATAGATGATTATAGATGTGTATAGATGTGTATAGATGAGTATAGATGTGTATAGAAGAGCATAGATGATTATAGATGTGTATAGATGAATATAGCTGAGTATAGATGAGTATAGATGATTATAGATGTTTATAGATGAATATAGATGAGTATAGATGTGTATAGATGACTATAGATGATTATAGATGAGTATAGATGTGTATAGAGGAGCATAGATGATTATAGATGTGTATAGATGAATATAGATGAGAATAGATGTGTATAGAGGAGTGTAGATGTGTATAGATGTGTATAGAGGAGTATAGATAAGTAAAGATGTGTATAGATGAGTATAGATGTGTATAGATGTGTATAGAGGAGTATAGATGAGTAAAGATGTGTATAGATGTGTATAGATGTGTATAGAGGAGTATAGATGTGTATAGAGGAGCATAGATGATTATAGATGTGTATAGATGAGTATAGATTAGTATAAATGAATATAGATGAGTATAGATGTGTATAGATGAGTATAGATGTGTATAGATGACTATAGATGATTATAGATGAGTATAGATGTGTATATAGGAGCATAGATGATTATAGATGTGTATAGATGAATATAGATGAGTATAGATGAGTATAGATGAGTATATATGAATATAGACGAGTATAGATGAGTATAGATGTGTATAGATGAGTATAGATGAGTATAGATGAATATAGATGAGTATAGATGAGTATAGATGAATATAGATGGGTATAGATGTGTCTAGATGATTATAGATGAGTATAGATGATTACAGATGTGTATAGATGAATGTAGATGAGTATAGATGAATATAGATGAGTATAGATGTGTCTAGGTGACTATAGAGGAGTATAGATGTGTATAGATGTGTATAGATGAGTATAGATGTGTATAGAAGAGCATAGATGATTATAGATGTGTATGGATGAATATAGCTGAGTATAGATGAGTATAGATGATTATAGATGTTTATAGATGAATATAGATGAGTATAGATGTGTATAGATGACTATAGATGATTATAGATGAGTATAGATGTGTATAGAAGAGCATAGATGATTATAGATGTGTATAGATGAATATAGCTGAGTATAGATGATTGTAGATGTGTATAAATGAATATAGATGTGTATAGATGAGTATAGAGGAGTATAGATGTGTATAGATGAGTATAGATGAGTATAGAGGAGTATAGATGTGTATAGATGAGTATAGATGAGTATAGATGAGTATAGATGTGTATAGATGAGTATAGATGTGTATAGATGAGTATAGATGTGTATAGATGAGTATAGATGATTATAGATGTGAATAGATGTGTATATATGAATATAGGTGAGTATAGACATGTATATCATTGAGTATATTTGTACTCTAGATTTAACTGATGATTTTCTCTGCTCTGCTGTGGCAGAGGAAGTTCTAATAGAAAAATAAAATCATCTTGATTTAGATAAAACCTTTATATTATCAAAGCTGATAGTCTTATTTTAAACCTAAATGTTAAAACTTAGCCATGATAACTTTTTTTTTTAACTATTATGACTTACAGGAAATGAAAATGCAGAAATTAATAGCTAGGTTTATACTCTAGGATCTGATAAAAGACCGGATCCAGATGACCGGAGAGGTCTGGCTGGTACATACTGGGTCAGGAGGTCAGTCATGTATTTTGGTGCTAAACCATTCAAAGCTTTATAAACCAGTAACAGAACTTTAAAGTCTATCCTCTGACAGACAGGTAACCAGTGTAAAGACCTCAGAACTGGACTGATGTGGTCTACTTTCTTGGTCCTTGTGAGAACCCGAGCAGCAGAGTTCTGAATAAGCTGCAGTTTCCTGATGGATTTTTTTGGTAGTCCTGTAAAAACACTGTTACAGTAATCAAGTCGACTAAAGATGAAAGCATGCACTAGTTTCTCCAGGTCCTGCTTAGACATCAGATCTTTAATCCTTGAGATATTTTTGAGATGATAATAGGCTGATTTAGTGACTGCCTTAATGTGTTTATCAAATGTAGGTCTGTGTCTATCACTACACCCAAGTTTCTGGCCTGGTTGGTAGTTTTTAGTTGAATAGATTGAAGCTCTGTAGCCATAATGCATTTATTTAATAACAGAGAACGTGTGGATGAACGTCTGTTTGTTTGTTGGCTTGTCTGTAGGCAAGCTTGTGTTTTTATGACTTTTATTTATTGCTCTTTTTATTTTTACTTTTTATTACTGTGTTTGAGTTATGATTTATTATTTATATTTATACATATTTTATCTTGTTATTTTATTTTTATTTTATTCTTAAACTCTTTAATTATGAGTTTATTCTTTTAGGAACAGTAAGAATAAGGCACTGATCAGTGAACACTTTTACATTTTGTCGTACATGTGACAAAACTAATAAATCTATTCTATTCTAATCTTGGAATTGGATTGCATACAGACCCCTGAAAAACTTTATCCAATCTGTCACACGTTTGAAAAAAATCAATCATTTTAACATGCACAAAACAATTTAAATACCAGGAATGGCTGAAATAGTGAGTTCCACTGTCAACAAATAAAGCTCCAGCTTTGATCGAGATGATCTTCTGAACATGCTTTCATTATTAATATTAATAATATTTTTTAACTAACTGTTTCCTCATGATTTTATAAATCTGAGGGGTCAGTATCTTATTGGAAATCGTTAGTTAGACATTTAGACTTCAGATCCGTGCATCAATGCAGCGATCTGCATCCTTGGTGCACGTCTGTGGGAATAACATCAGCCCTTGCTTTGTCTGGACCAGATTGGAAATACAAATTCACATGATTGCACAGTGTCAGAGGACTGTGTGGAGCGCGGAGCGGCATTTCCACATTCAAAAGCCTCCACCAGATCACGCGCCAACCCGCAGCCGTTCAGAGACCCCCCGCAGACAGGAAGCTTGGACTCTGTCTCTGTTCGGAGTCACGGTTCGTTTGTCCTGTTTGAGCTCCAAAGCCTCTTCTGGAGCGCCATGCTCTCTGTGCATGATGTGAAAGCCAGCACAGTGATCACAGACAGTTAGAAAACACTGTTTACAAGCACCACCCCTTACGACACAAACATTTTACAATATAATGAGCAACAATATATTTACAGAATATTCCATACATGGAAGCATTATATTTTTCCATATATTGAAATACACCAATTACTGCCGTCTTCTTATATTGAAATATACCAATTCATATACTGTGACTTATGCTGCAATATATTGCTTTATATACTGACATATGCCATTAATCTATTATGATTTATACAGTAATATATTAGTTCATATACTGACATATGATATAATATATTATGATTTATACCAAAAATGTCTTTAAGATAATGCCATCCATCCATCTTCTTCCTTTCATCAGGACCGGGTCGCGGGGGCAGCAGTCTAAGCAAAGATGCCCAGACTTCCCTCTCCCCGGCCACTTCCTCCAGCTCCTCTGGGGGGACCCCGAGGTGTTGTCAGGCCAGCTGAGAAACATAGTCTCTCCAGCGTGTCCTGGGCCTTCCCCGGGGCCTCCACCTAGTGAGACATGCCCGGAACACCTCTCCAGGGAGGCGTCCAGGAGGCATCCGGATCAGATGCCCGAACCACCTCAACTGGTTCCTCTCGATGCGGAGGAGAAGCGGCTCTACTCCGAGCTCTCTCCGGGTGACTGAGCTTCTCACCCTATCTCTAAGGGAGCGCCCAGCCACCCTCCGGAGAAAACTCATTTCAGCCGCTTGTAGTCGGGATCTCGTTCTTTCGGTCACGACCCAGAGCTCATGATCATAGGTGAGTACTGGAACGAAGATCGACTGGTAATTTGAGAGCTTAAGATAATGCTTTATATAAAAAGATGCTATGCAACATCAGATACATTTCAAGTTTTGGAAAATACGTTCAATGACA
Source organism: Oryzias melastigma (assembly GCF_002922805.2). NCBI lineage: Eukaryota > Metazoa > Chordata > Actinopteri > Beloniformes > Adrianichthyidae > Oryzias > Oryzias melastigma. The sequence continues at coordinate 29,600,093 of NC_050526.1, forward strand.
CAGCAATGAATTTCTGAATTTTATTTTTTTTTAAAACAACAAAAAAACCCAATTTTAAATTCAAACTAAAAATGTAGCTTAAAACTTCTAACAAATGTAACAATTTTAAGAAATTACTGATCGTTTTCTTTTTCTCTTGGTGCCGGAGTTCGCAGATTTTTTTATTTATGCTTGCCCTTATTTTAGCCACCTTTGCCCCTGGATGGTGCTGGATAACAGCATCTGTAAAAGTACACATAAACACTGTAAGCCTAAATCAAGATTTAAAGCACCACATCAGGAATAGAAACCTTTGATAATCACATTAAATACATTCTAAAAAAAAAAAAA
>NC_050526.1:29600459-29600580 GCF_002922805.2 Oryzias melastigma
AAAACTTTAACAAGCAGACTTTAACTTCTGGGGGTCCAGAGCCAGACGTCGCTCGGCCAAAGGTTCAACCTTGTTCTGCCCTCCCGCAAGGTTGAACTTAAAGGGTTAGTAATGGGGTTGT
>NC_050526.1:29600702-29626588 GCF_002922805.2 Oryzias melastigma
GCCCTCTGCAAGGTTGAACTTAAAGGGTTAGTAATGGGGTTGTGGGTCATTTTCGGTGTTAACTGTATTTCGCCTTATATTTACCATTTCAAAATGTATTGCCATGTTTTGAGCAAGAAATATTGAAATAAAACGGCATTTTTGCGGCCAAATTTGGCAAACCTGTCTCTTCCGGGTCAAAAGCTCCGTTTTGGTCACGTGGTGCGTGTGACGTCAGAGGGGTCAATATAGCAAGATGGCTTCTCCTTAGCGTGTCGGAGCTAGCGATAGCGGCGATATTTCCAGGTCCACAATTCTGTCTTGAGACTCAGATTGTGGAAATATTTGTTCTGAAAGTGACGCTGATTCAGAGGCGCCAGGTGTTTGTGGTTTGAGGACTGTAAAGCCCGATCAATTTGAGCCGGCAGCGCGTAGAGTAAGAGCTCACTATTTGGCAATGACACTGACAGTGACGCTGAAACCGAAAGCTGTCAGTTTATCAGAGCCATGCTTGAACCTGGAAGACGTGGAGCATCTCGTGAAGCTTTATTTACAGATCGGAACCTTTTAGCGACTCTAAATCAAATCATCAATGACGCTGACTATCAGGGTCGGTAATGCAGAGTTTCATATGCAAAATAAAGAGCTTAGAGACATGTTTGCAGGACCGTCCGCCAGTTTATTATTTATTTATTTATTCACTTATTTATTCACTTTATTCACATTCACCACCTTGCTGCATGTCTCTGATATGCGCAGAAAAAAAATGAGAATGTAAACAGCTCCGTACGCCCCGTTCTCCACATGAATCGTCCCGTTTCAACACACAACATGGGATGCAGAGATCCTGCAAGCCACCATCAATGATTAATAAACTGCAAATCAAACAAAGAAACTTCCAAACATGTGCAATGTTTTAAACATTCAGTTTACCTGTTGAAATCAGAAGCTTTTCACAGTTTAGTCGGTCTGGTTCTGCTCACAGTGTTCATTCACAATAGGCTCATTTCGATTGTAAATCTCGTAAATTTACGACTTTAAAAATTCTAATTTTATTTTTTTTGTGGCCCTAATACTCCGTCGGACCATAACACCGATGTTTATAGAATTCAACTTTGCCGCAGCGCACACACATACATGTATCTGCAGACACCCTGGGTCCGCCTGCATTCTGCTGCTGGCGCTGTCTCACCCATGTGACGTCAACGCGTCACGTGACCCAAATCGAGCCGTTTCTGAAGCAGGGCGAAATGCGAGTGTGATTTGTCGTTGAATTTGTCAAATTTTACAAAAACCTGCGTTTGTCAACGGTAATTATTTGTTATTTTTGATACATTAGAACATATGGAATATATCTGGATACTTATTTTAGCTTTGTCCCAGGGCATTACTAACACTTTAAGGAGGACCTCAACACTGAAAAGGCCAAGCAGAAGGGTACGTGCCATCCCTTTGGCAGTCGCTTGGGCCTTAGCAGTTTCCCAGCAATGGGCCGACACCCTCACATCTCCATCAGTCCCTAGTGACACCTAATAAAAAGTGTAAGAAAGATGATTGAAGAAGATTATAAGTGGAAGAAAAATACCATCAATTCTCCTGTGTCGATTAGAAAAAGACTTTGAACCGAATGAGTCTGATTGGACTAGAGTGTTCTGATTGGTCTGTTTACACAACACGTTTTTACTCTAATCAGACATTTTTTCTAATTACATGTATTCATGTAAATTCAGCTTTTGTCTCCCAAAATTAAAAATGAATGAAACCCTAAACGGCTAATTCACTGACAGAGTCTGTTATTAGAATAACAGTAAGTTGATAGACGTCGTCCAGTCACTTCACAGGTCAAGCGCATAATGTCATCGCAGAAGTCTACGGCCCTTATGGGTGGATATGCGTGATAAAGAGCAAACGAGGAACACTAATAATAAAACAGTGGAAAAAGACATATTTGGGACTTTAAATGCTTCTTTGGAAGGCAGAACTGCGTCTGGGAGAAAGATAAACGGAAATTACCACCAAATCCTATTATTATTCTAAAACTATGTTTTTATGGAGTCACCTTCATTTCCATTACAATTACACCTGAAAATATGTTTTAGTGTAGAGAATGTTAAAATGAATGATTAAAGCTTATAGGACAAACCCTTCTACCATTACAGGTTATCTACCAAACAGAACGAAGTGTAAAGGAACCGTCTGCTTCTCATTCATGTGAACGGAGATCTAGAGCTGCTACCATGCTGAGCTCAGATACGTTTCACTTCGACACAGAGGAACAACCAGAGCTGGACCGAGACGAAAGGATGACTCGTCTCTTCACCACGGAACCCGATCTCGCCTGAGTGACGGAATCACCGACGCTTCATCCTCGTCTTTTCATGCCTCTCTCCAGACGGAGGATCATGTCTGCAGGGGAAGACCGGGATTAACTTCAACACAACGGCTAGTTGGGATGACTTTCCAGAAACCAGCACAGTCAGCCGTAGGCTTGTTTCTCATGCTCCTATCCGCCTCTTTGCTACATGACATCCATCATCTGAGGTTTAAACGTGTAACGGCGGTGACTCTAACAATGTATGCAGCATGACGGTTGTGTACTCGTGTGTTCAGATCAGGCTTCTAAGATTCTTCAAAGAAGAAAAGGTGAAAAGGGAGCTGGAAAGTCTGCCAGCACCGTGTTCAGTGAAAGGTCATGGGGGAGGCGGGGTGCAGGGGAAGGCCAGATCTGATTTTCCCTCTGGGCTAGACTTCTCTCCACAACACGACTATTTTTTTTTTTCACAATGCCACCCAGACGAGCTTGGCCTGAGGTGTTGCAGTCTGGGAAACCCTTCATGTTTCCTCATTTCCACGATCGTCTCGCAGTCCCAGCTGCTCCGACAGCCGTTCCCTGACATGAAGTGTCCAAAGAGATTCTCCATCAGAAAATTACCTTCCACCTTCATGTCTCGATCAAGCATAAATATGAACATTTTTCTTAAGATTCCTCTGGAAATGTGTGAAGCTGTGTTCACATGGAAGCCGCTCTAGTGGCCCCTGCAATGAAAAGTCTATACGGGTATTTTAGGTTCCCACATTCAAAACTCTCACGTTCATGTGTAGCTATGCAACGTTTTCATCTATTTTAGGCTTTAAGTAAAAACCTGCAGCTGCTGAACGTGTTGAAAGTTGAACTTTGACCAATCAGAGACTCAGATTTGATTGGGAGGTAAGGAAGTTTTCCAGACCTGCCAACTGATAGAAAACTGATCGTCAAGGAGAAATCAAGGAGAAATTAATAATTGTTTTTTTTCCAGCTGTAATTCTATGACATCAAGTCTTCATTTATCAGAATAAAGCTGTGGAAGGAGAAGTCTGGAGAGAGATTCACCAGATTTACACATGATTACACTCCATCTGCAGGTGGTGGACATGCGCTGGTGAACAGTAGTAGAAGAAGAAACCCATCAGTGCACGTTCTTGACCAACAAAGATGAATCAGCACATTTATGTAGCTTTGTATGAATGTATCGTCATTTTAAATCAGGGATAGATAACTCCAGGCCTCGAGGGCCAGATTCCTGCATGGATTCCAACATCCCCTGCTCTGGCATGCTCTAATTGGCTGGACACACCTGAAGCAGGTAATCAATCATTAGTAAGGCTTGGATATCTGGAAATCCAGCCGACGCTGTGGCCTGGAGTTGCTTATCCGTGATTTAAACACAGCTCAGTGACCCTTCGTTCAACGCTGGGTGGGGGGTATTATCTCCTCTCTGCGCTCCGATGAAAATCCTTTCATTTCAAGGTCCGGTCTAGAGACCTCATGAGATTTCCTACCTGCAGCACGGCATAAAAGCTATCCAGATTCCCTCTCTTATCAGGTAATCCTACCTGTGTGAGCCAACACAACGTTTTCATGTTAGGTCGTGAACACAGCAGAGAAGGAAGGATTCATGGGGGGGGTAACAGTTGATACTGCATTTTGTCCATCAGGTGGTGCTGTGTGCAGCTGTGGAGTGTAGGAACTGTGTACGGCTGTCACTCATATTCAACGCCGCACTCATGGTGTTCAGTTTAAAGACATTGCAGGTTTTAAAGCTTTCACCGCGCTGACAGAGAGGCGCTGTGGACACTGAGTGTTTCAGCAGATCTAAGGTTTTCTGGAAGTCTGTTCCAGATCTGTGGAGCATAGAAGCTGAATGCAGCTTCTCCATGTTTAGTTCTGACTCTAGGAACTGATAAAAGACCGGATCCAGATGACCGGAGAGGTCAAAGAAACAAATTAAAATAAAAAAGACATTTCATTTCCATAAAAAAGTTGTATTGTTTTTTGCTTCATCGTTACAGCTTAAACTTATGATGATGAAGAAATGCTGAAACATGAATGACCTCAGAACAATCTGACCTCTAGAATGACCTCCGAATCACCACAGCATGACCTCCGGATGATCTTGTTTGCTGTCAGATTTGACTGAACATCAGAACGGCGAGGTTTCAGATCAAACAGCCTGTGCTGGTTTCTCGGCTGATGAAGGACAGCATGAGAGCATGCTCTGAGGAACCAGCAGGAGTCTGTAACCACGTCTGACTGGAATCTATCTTCTGCTCTGTCCTGTTCTTTACAGGAAGCTGTCATCGGCCTCTTTGGTGCTGACTAACGACGGCCTCAGCGCGTTTCTCGTGGGTACGCTCAGACGTTACATGAGGCTGCCGCTCTGCACGTCCTTGGTTGGTTGAAGTACAACTCTTTGGTCGGTAACCACTTCCAGCTGTTGGGCTGAAGTCATCACGGTCAATAACGTGTTTCTTATTTCTCCTGATAGAATCAAGTTACAGGTTATAAAGTCACACCCAAATGTACCTAAAGTGGCACAAAGGTCATGACCTTTAAGCAGAGGTTGCATACTTCTACAGTGCTTTACTACCTTCCTTGAAGCCCCTAAGTCATACAGTGGTGGACAAAAGTGTTGGTACCCCTCCGTTAAAGAAGGACAAACCCACAATTCTCACTGAAATCACTCAAAACTTACAAAAGTAACAATAAATAAAACACCTGTGATGTCAATTAAAGGACACACCTGAGTTAATCATGTCACTCTGGTCAGATAGTTTTCAATCTTTCATTGAGGTACCATCATTTTTGTCCGGGCCTGTTTAGTTTGTTTTTTTTAATAATTATGTTAATCAACAATTCAAAATTGATGGCTGATTTTGATTGTTTAATTTTTTTTTTTTATTATTTATTGTTACTTTTGTAAGTTTCAAGTGATTTCAGTGAGAATTGTGGGTTTGTCCTTCTTTAACTGAGGGGTACCAACACTTTTTTCCACCACTGTATGTGTCCAAGTCAGGCCTCGAGGCCCGTTGTCCCACATGTTGTCCAATCAACCTGCTGCTGAAGCTCCTTGTTGGCTGAACACACCTGATCAGGTAATCAGCAGCAGATAAGGCAGGGTTTCTGGAAAACCAGGAGGCCGGCCCTCGAGGTCTGCCATAAGACACCCCTGGACCAAGTTCTTGAGTCCCATTCACCCAAACACACAGTCATTCTTACACAGATAGCGGCTCTGAACAACAACCTGTAACCCCCAGGAGCAATGTGGGGTTCAGCGTCTAGCCCGAGCACCGGAAGAGGAAAAACAACGAGGACGATGGACCCTCCCAAACACCACCAAACCAACAAACTCCTGACGGTTCCCCCTCCCCCTCTTCACCCTCTTCACCCCACCTGAAATTCACCGAGCAGATGATGGAGCGAGTCGGGATTAGGCTTCGATCTACCCCTCTGGCCAATCCATTTTTGTCCCCCATAACTCTGTCACCAGAACGTTCGAAGGGACGACGTAAAGCCCCACCCTCTCCTGTACAACATCATATCCTGTCCCTGCAGTCAGATGTTTGATGTGTTGAGGGTCCAGGCTGTGGATATAACAACAGTCATGATGTTCTCCAGAAAAACCTGGGACCCTTTTCTCTAGAAACACACACTGTTTCTGTACTTGTCACCAACAGGAGGAATGTAATCTGCCCAAAACGCAAACAAAGGACTTTAAAAGAGGTAAACATTTCCTCTGCGCATTTCCAGAAACAGAAGGTAAATGAAAATATTATTACTCCTAGACCTCTCAAGTTAGCACTTTTAAATGTCAGGTCTTTAGCAGGAAAAACATTTTTAATTAATGATTTTATCACTGAGAACAAAGTTGATTTTATGTTTTTAGTTGAAACCTGGTTAGATGAGAATAGTAGGGGTGCAGTTCTCACAGAGTCGGCTCCTCCCAATTATGGTGTTATCAGTGAGGAAAGAACAAGCAGAAAGGGCGGGGGGGTTGCAGTTTTGTTCAATGAAATGTTTCAGTGTAAAAAGTTATCTTTTGGAAACTTTCCATGTTTTGAATATGTAGCCCTACAGCTGAAGGCCTCACTCAAAACCATATTTATAAATATCTACCGCCCCCCTGGATACTGTCCAGAATTTAACCTTGAGTTTAGTGAACTGCTGTCTATAATTTGTCTTGATTTTGACTGTATAATCATGGCTGGAGATTTTAACATCCATTATGGAAATCTTGAGAACAAAGGGACTAAGGACCTGATAAACACTCTGGACAATTTCGGGTTGACTCAACATGTAACAGAGCCCACACACAACAGAGGGAATATTCTTGATTTATTGATTTCCAAAGGTCTGAACATCTCTAAGGTTACTGTATGTGATTTAGGTCTGTCTGATCACTGCTGTGTTTTCTGTGAGAGCACAATTCCAGTACACACAAATGTTTTGAGGGAGGAGATCACAAAACGGTATATAACTGAAAATACTAGTGAGATGTTCAATCAGATTTTCTCTCTGACTCCTCCCCTCTCAGGGGATTCAGTCAATGAACTTGTTAATAGCTTTAATTCCAACATGTCAAATATCATGGATAGTATTGCTCCTAGTAAGGTGAAGGTGATCTCTGGTAGGAAAAAATCTCCATGGAGAAATTCCATTCTGGTAAAGAACGGAAAAAGAGAATGTCGGAAATCTGAACGCTGATGGCGAAAATCTAAACTACAGGTAGATTATGACATCTATAAAGAGAAACTTCACTTATATAATTTACAACTGAGCAATGCAAGAAAGTCCTATTTTTCTGAAATTATTACCAAAAACTCCCATAATGCTCGGGCCTTATTTAATATAGTCGACAGGTTGACAAAACCCCCTGTGTCAGTGGCACCAGAACTTTACTCCACCAAAGCCTGTAATGACTTTGCCAAATTCTTCAGGGACAAAATCAAAAACATTAGACAAACAATTGTTTCATCAACTACAAGTTCAGGATATGAACCCTATCCACTAGAAACCAGTATAAACCCAATGGCTCAGTTTCAACCCATAAACAGTAAAGAACTGCAGGACATTCTATGTCAACTGAACTCCTCCTCCTGCTGTCTGGATATTCTACCCACAAGCTTTTTCAAAAAAGTTTCAAAGATCCTGGAACCAGCCCTGCTCCAGATTGTCAACTTGTCGTTAACATCTGGTGTTTTCCCAGAACCACTGAAAACAGCTGTAATCAAACCTCTCCTAAAAAAGGACAGTCTAGACAAAACTCAAATGAACAACTACAGACCGATATCAAACCTGCCATTTTTAAGTAAGATCATTGAAAAAGCTGTTTTCCATCAGTTAAATGAATTCCTAATAAATAACAACTGCTATGATGTCTTCCAGTCCGGCTTCAGACAGAACCACAGCACTGAAACGGCTCTGACCAAAGTGACTAATGACATACGTTTGAATACAGACAGTGGAAATATGTCAGTGCTAGTTTTACTGGATCTCAGTGCTGCGTTTGATACAGTCGACCACGCAATACTACTCAGACGACTGGAAAACTGGGTGGGTCTCACTGGGCCAGTACTAAACTGGTTCAAAACGTACTTAGAAAACAGGAAATATTTGGTGTCAATTGGTAACTTCACTTCTGAGCCAATAGAAATTACATGTGGAGTGCCCCAAGGCTCCATCCTGGGACCACTTCTATTTAACATCTACATGCTCCCACTGGCCCAGGTTATAAAGAACAACAACATTAGTTACCATAGCTATGCAGATGACACACAGATATATATTAGACTGACACCAGGAGACCGAGGCCCTGTACAGGCTCTTGGTAAATGCATTGAGGACATTAATGACTGGATGTGTCACAACTTACTTCAATTAAACAAAAACAAAACTGAGGTTATTGTCTTTGGGGCTAAAGAAAAAAGGTTGGACGTCACTACAGAGCTTCAATCTATTCAACTAAAAACTACCAACCAGGCCAGAAACTTGGGTGTAGTGATAGACACAGACCTACATTTTGATAAACACATTAAGGCAGTCACTAAATCAGCCTATTATCATCTCAAAAATATCTCAAGGATTAAAGATCTGATGTCTAAGCAGGACCTGGAGAAACTAGTGCATGCTTTCATCTTTAGTCGACTTGATTACTGTAACAGTGTTTTTACAGGACTACCAAAAAAATCCATCAGGAAACTGCAGCTTATTCAGAACTCTGCTGCTCGGGTTCTCACAAGGACCAAGAAAGTAGACCACATCAGTCCAGTTCTGAGGTCTTTACACTGGTTACCTGTCTGTCAGAGGATAGACTTTAAAGTTCTGTTACTGGTTTATAAAGCTTTGAATGGTTTAGCACCAAAATACATGACTGACCTCCTGACCCAGTATGTACCAGCCAGACCTCTCCGGTCATCTGGATCCGGTCTTTTATCAGTTCCTAGAGTCAGAACTAAACATGGAGAAGCTGCATTCAGCTTCTATGCTCCACAGATCTGGAACAGACTTCCAGAAAACCTTAGATCTGCTGAAACACTCAGTGTATTTAAATCCAGGTTAAAGACTCACCTGTTCTCAGTTTGATTAATATGTATTCAAAAGTTTACGTCCGCACTTTTTATCTATGCTTGTTTTAAATTAAAATCTTTTTACTTTCTTTTAATTTTATTTTAATGATTTGAATGATGATGAATGACATCTTTACTATTTCTTTTGATTGTTTCTTTTAATGTTTTATGTAAAGCACTTTGAATTGTCTCTGTACATGAAATGTGCTATACAAATAAACTTGCCTTGCCTAGCCGTCTTTGACACATAGGCGGGAATCAAACCTGTGATCTTCCAACCAGAGATCGCCTGCTCTCCTCTTCAGTCGTTGGCTCCGCCTCTCGTCAAATGTCATGACGCCACTGCAGAGCTCGTGTCAGGTTGAGCTCTCATTGAGTAACTGCTCAGTCACTGAAGCAGCTCCCTGTAGAGGGTCCACACATTTTCCAATTGTGTTAAATCATTCATGGGAGAGCGTCATTCACACAGGAAGAGGTAGGGTTGACGCAAACACCAGTCTGCTGGTGCAGAGGCCCCCCTTAATGTCAAATAGAGGGGGGGAGCACGTCTTTCTTCATGGCTGTCAGTTGCTGTCAGAGAAATGTTGGTGCAGTTCGCTCTACATGTGCATTGTCTTAATGTGAACCAGACCGCTGCAGCAGTTCTACATGTGTACTCGGGGGGGGGGCATGCTGAATCTGAAACAGACATTGGCAGAGCTTCAGTGGCATAGAGGGGAAGGAATGTGAACGACCCCCCGGAGAGGCCGAGGGTTCCTCCCTGCTGGTGTGTCTCTGAGGGAAAAAGCAGCTGCAGGAAACCGGATCAGCGGTCGGTGTCAGTGATGGACTCTGGAACGCTAAAACTGGAAGAGCACTTCAATGTGGGACGAAAACAACACAGTCCAGGTTCAACTCTGTTTAAAGCTCTAATCATTTCTGCTGTCATGAACAGTTACACAGACGCCCATGTTCTTCTGCTGGGTCTTAGAAGACTCATCCCTCTATGGACTCTTCCTGCAGGTCCTCCTGGTGAAGCTCCAGGCATTCGACAAAATCTCTGCAGCGCATCGTGGCTGCCATGATGTCTCCGCCCATTTGGACATTGTTAAAAAGCACTCGTGGGATTGGTGTTTATTCACTTTAGTCTCTATAAAAAACTTTTCTCTTTTATGATAAAGCTGGCATAAAGACTAATTCTCATTGGTCCATCTGCATAGCATCTCTGTTGCATTGACACTCAGAATATAAACTGTTCATTAACCAATCAGAATGTTAACATTGCTTCTGTCTGAGTCTGAGACACGGCTCTCTCTACAAGCTAGCACCGTAACGCTAGCTTTTTACTAGGGTTCCTTCTATGTCCAGTCTGTTCAAAGTTACAGCAAACAGCCAGAGAAGTGGAACCAAGGCCGAGCTTGAAAATGAAACTATAAAATGTTATGTTTTTAAGATTTATGTGCCCTCACACAAATGCATGTTGACACCACAAATAACACTGTCAGGTTCAGTTATGGAACTACAAAAACATGCCATCATTTATGACAAACACACAACAGAGACGCACCGCAGACTGACTGCAGGAGGACCGCAGACGCAACACAGACACACTACAGACAGACTACAGACACGCTGCAGACACACTGCAGACACACTACAGACACACTGCAGACACACTACAGACACACTACAGACACACTGCAGACACACTACAGACACACTACAGACACACTACAGACAGACTACAGACAGACTACAGACACACTACAGACACACTACAGACACACTGCAGACACACTGCAGACACACTGCAGACACGCTGCAGACACACTGCAGACACGCTGCAGACACACTGCAGACACACTGCAGACACACTGCAGACACACTGCAGACACACTGCAGACACACTGCAGACACACTGCAGACACACTGCAGACACACTGCAGACACACTGCAGACACACTGCAGACACACTGCAGACACACTGCAGACACACTGCAGACACACTGCAGACACACTGCAGACACACTGCAGACACACTGCAGACACACTGCAGACACACTGCAGACACACTGCAGACACACTGCAGACACACTGCAGACACACTGCAGACACACTGCAGACACACTGCAGACACACTGCAGACACACTGCAGACACACTGCAGACACACTGCAGACACACTGCAGACACACTGCAGACACACTGCAGACACACTGCAGACACACTGCAGACACACTGCAGACACACTGCAGACACACTGCAGACACACTGCAGACACACTGCAGACACACTGCAGACACACTGCAGACACACTGCAGACACACTGCAGACACACTGCAGACACACTGCAGACACACTGCAGACACACTGCAGACACACTGCAGACACACTGCAGACACACTGCAGACACACTGCAGACACACTGCAGACACACTGCAGACACACTGCAGACACACTGCAGACACACTGCAGACACACTGCAGACACACTGCAGACACACTGCAGACACACTGCAGACACGCTGCAGACACACTGCAGACACACTGCAGACACGCTACAGACACACTACAGACACACTGCAGACACGCTGCAGACACACTGCAGACACACTGCAGACACACTACAGACACACTGCAGACACACTACAGACACGCTGCAGACACACTGTAGACAGACTGGTGTAAATCCGGGGTTACTAATAGCAAGAAATATGAAGCAACTGCCTCAAAAATAGCTTAACTTCTTTTAGACTCTAATCTTGATTCGGGCATTGTTTAAATACAAATATATGAAGTCACTACAAATTAAATATTGCAGGGTGTTCTTCATATTAGAGTTCAGACACATTTAGAGACAGTTGAGCCATTCTGGTTTTATCTGCCGTCCGCTGGGCTTCCATTAGACTCAAAGGTCTCCTGTCCTGCTGCATGCGGGACGCCTGTGTGTCCCCATGAATGCATTGACATTTACCTTTGCCTTCACGGCCACTAACACTTCCTAAGGCGTTTTCTTCAATTCCCGCCTTTTCGCAGGAAAATTCTGACCAGAAGTCCTCTCTCCCTGATAGGTGAAATCAAAGCTGAAGGTGTCTTTCTTTTCATCTTCCATAGGCAGGAATTTTACCGCCCTAATTAGACCAAAATCCCAGGAAGAGAGCTAAAGACAGTAAATCAAAATGGACTTGTAAAAATTAACAATATTGCTGTCTTGAGATGTAGTTCATTATTTTGATGGTTGTGATTTTTATTTCATTCTTTTGTCACACCCTTCTGCTTCATGCTTTCAGGGTTATTCACGTCTCCAAACTTCATAATGGTTTCTGCTCTCACCTTCACACCTGTAGGAACTATCAATCTTTATTTGTTCAGCAATTGTTATTCAAATATACATTCACCAGCCTTTTTATTAGGTACACCTGTCCAACTGCTGGTTAACACTCATTTCTGATCTGCCAATCACATGGCAGAACTCAATACATGTAGTAGGGGTGTAACGATTTGTTTCAACAACAATATGATTCATATCATAATTTATGGTTCCGGATCCGATTCATAGTTGGCTCATTTGGATTGATCTGATTCTCTGATTTAAAACGGATCCTTAACATCTTGATCCAAATTTCCAGCAGAGTGACTCAGAGATCAACACCTGCTACTGAACAGAGCAGGTGAAGTTTTGCAGATTCTTTTGTCTCCTCAAGATAATAAATTAAATTTGTGAACAAACAAATAAGAATGAATGTCAAATCCATTCACATTTGAGTTTGATCAAGTTCATCTCACTGTTGTGTTTCCACTTCACAATAATCATTATTGGGACATTCCAGCACACAGTATGGTCACATGACTTTGATCAATTCAAAGACTGATTGATGGTTGATCATTCTTTGGATGGTTGATCAGTTTCTGTCTGCTGGGATCGATATTACCTTACAGGGAAATAAACGGACCACGAATTAATGCAGACAGGATTTTAGATGATCAATTTTTGATCCATCTCATTTTCTAACAGTGTTTTAATGGTAAAGGTTGATTTGATTTGATTTGATTTGATCTGGACGCAGGCAGATCGATCTGGTTGGATAGTTTGAATAGAAATCGATAAATCGATTCATGGTGTGTATATATGGTCCAGATGATCTGCTGCAGTTCAAACTTTCATGGTTGTTGGTTCCAGACTGGCTCATCTGAGTGTTCTAGAAACTGCTGATCTATGGGGAATTTAATCCACAACCATCCTTAGAGTTTACAGAAAATGGACAGAAAAATAGGAAAATATCCAGGGAGCGGGAGCTCTGTTGATCTCAGAGGTCAGAGGTAAATGTCCAGACTGGTTCCAGCTGATATAAAGACAACAGGAACTCAAGCAACCACTAGTTACAACTGAGGTCTGTAGGAGAATGTCTCTGAACACGCAACACGTCCAATATTGGTAGGGTCAAAAACATGAAAGCATGGATCCTGTTGCCTTGTATCGACGGTTCAGGCTGGTGGTGATGGTGTCATGGTGTGGGGGATATTTTCTTGGCACACTTTGGGTCCCTTAGTACCAACTGATCATGGTTCCAACACCAGAGTCTACCTGAGTATTGCTGCTGACCATGTCCATCTCTTTATGACCACAGATTACCATCTTCCAGCAGGAGCAGAGTGGGGTTCAGCGCTCGTGTCACAGAGGAGGAAGGTTTTTTTTTCATGTGGGAGTGCTCTGAAGCACAAAGGGGTTCATTTAACGGTAAGTCATGACTTTGCTTTTGTACGTCTCTTTAAAGTTATAAAACTGTTGTGTATTTTCCGAGTACTGTCAGCTACATTCTGATGTGTCTGACTGGTGACTATTGATGATGTCATCGACGGTTGGTGACGACTGACTATGAAGACACGATTTTTTCCTACTCTCCGCTAGGAGGGTGAATTTTGGGGTAGGGGAAGAATTGGGATTTGGTCATAGTGGTATTAAAGATTCTTTGTTTTTGCGTGTATGCTGAAGCACATTCCCATGAGCAGAGGTCAATTCTATAGAAGATGAACTCTGTAAACTCCTTTTTGTTTTTAAATGCATTTTGTTGATTGTTAATTGGAAGCAAACGTAGAAGTTCATGAATTAGCCACAGCCGCTGTTATGGTGGCTAGGGGCCGTCCACAGGCTAAACATGGGAAATGCAGGCGGCCTGCACGAAATACTGAGACCGCTCGGTGAGCAAAAACATTCATGCACTTTATATCTATGGGCATGCTGCGGGCGACAGGTCATAACAAACACTTATGCAACACGTGCGGGCAAGCTGGTGTGAGGTTGGTGGTATGGAGGCGTGTCTTTCAGATTTTTTCGCAATTTCAAACCCTCAAAGCTTCTGTACTTCACAGCAGTGTTAATTTTGATGAATAATTTTAATTTAGTTTTAGTCATAGTCTTTTGACTAAAATAGGGTTTAGTTTTAGTCACAATTTAGTCATGTTGATTCTATTAATTTTAGTCAAATTTTAGTCGACTAAATTACAGCAGATATTTAGTTGACAAAATTATAGAATAAAGGTAAAGCATTCTAATTAAATTTACTAAGTATAATCATATGAATAACACGCAAATATTTTACTAATATGTAAAAAAACATTTTACTTCACTTTGCTTTCCAAACTTGTCATTTCTGCAAATTCAGCTTCAACAACTTAAAACACATTAAAATAAAAAATAAATATATATTATAAATATAAATTATTAAGGTTAGGACTATGGTTTTGGTTAAACAAGCAAATGTTTCCTGAGTGCTGCTGTCTCTGCAGCTCACGGTGGGTCAAATGTGGAGAACACATTTACACATTTAGGAGTGTGACAGTTAATCTGACTTTAACTTAAAAGTTTAATTTTAAATACGTGCAGCCAACAAAAAAAAAAAAAAAACAGCCTTGCACAAGCTTAAAATGCGTGCCGGCAGCAACGGGATTCTGGCTGCACGTATTACATGTGGACAAAACATGAATTTCCATCACATTCTGTGCTGGTCACATGTAAATATGTGTAAATAAAACCAGTCTTGTTATAAATGTCTGAACATAAAAAATAAAATAAAAAAACTTGTATTGAGGAGGTAGTCAAGTTTAAAAATGCATTAAAAAAACATTCACTAGGGTGTAAGCTGTCCAGGACACCTGTGAGCATGTTATATGTGCTTGACCTGCATGTGTGTGGAGTGCTGTAACATCACCGCCGGCCAATAGAGGGCGCTGTTGTCATGTAAGACGTGATGGAGTTGGAGATTAAACCGGTGACTGATCTGAAGAAGCAGCGGGGCTGCTAGCGCTCGGAAAGACACAACAACATCGATTTATAACTTTACAAACGTCATGCTAAAACAATAAAGCCAGACTTACATTTAAATGTAAACCTCTGAGCTTCAGAGCTTCAGCTACGTGAAGAAAAGCGCTTCTCCACCGCGCAGTACCGGTGCTAATTAGCTTGGCGAGAGCAACCCCTTAAAACAACTATGTCAGATAATCCAACTCTTTAAAATGGAACAACTGTTGGAAGGGTCGGGGAGAATTAGGATTCAGTCCAATACGCTGGAAATAATCGTGTTTGTATGTTTATCTTTGCTGGATTTCAGGCTGGCTTGTCTGCAAACGTCGCTTCAGGTTTGTTGTGTTTTTGTCTGTGATGGTCGCTCCACACAACGTTGAGGGTCGCGTTAAATGTAACATTTGTATCTACATGTACTCTTCTTTTTCTACCTGGTGTAGACATTTTTCACCTATTATCACAGACACAATTCATTGAATTAGAGTCTTCCCGGGCTGCAGGGCTCCGTGTTCTGATTGGATCGCTCTGCATTTGCCCCCGCCCTCTTCCACCAGCAGTCACTATGATTGGATGTCGTCTTCGAAGAGCATTTTTGTTTTGTTTTTATTCGTTGACGAAAAACTCTATAAATTTTGTTAAAGTTTTCGTGTCTGGGCGAGAGTTTTTGTTTCATTTCTGTTGGGTGAAGAATGTCGTTGACGAAGACGATGACGAAAATCTTTCGTCCACAAAATTAACACTGCTTCACAGGGAGCCTGTTAGTGCTGTTCATGTGATATGTGCACGCCCCTTGATGCAGCCTGACTGTTAAAAATGAGAAAAATGGTCAATCAGAGTGTAGTTTGTGTGGACATCCTACAGGCGCATGCGTATTACGTGCACACCCCATGCATTCGGGTTCGGCGTTTGGAGGCCGTATGACACCTGTAAGTCATACGTTTCTTACCTCACTGAGGTCTTTTTTCTGACATTATCCTTTAGAAAATTACAAAGATAGAAAATGTTGTGTATGTTGAAAAAACTTTAAAGGGACTCATTCTGACGGTTGTTCTGGCTGCACCATGAAGCTTCCCGACTGCTTCTTCTCATCGTTCTGAAATGCTGCATTGGCTTTGCGAGACAACGGATGGAGTTTTTATTCATAAAACCAAAGAGCTATTATCTCTGTAAAGTTCTGAGTTTGATTTCCAGATAAGTTTTCAGCTGACTGGACAACCTAGTTTAGCAAAACTACTTAAAGAAAGGCAAAATAAAGCTTAAAAAGTGTAAATTTTTTCATGATATGAATCATATTTAACTTTGTCTTCCAAACCTCAAAAATAAAGCAGCATTTACCAGTAGGATGCTTGTGTGTAATCTTGGACACAACACATAACTGCGTTCATGGGCTAACAGTCATTGCTCTTTTCCTGCTCACTGTTTCCTCTAGTCCACTAATTGGCGTCACCGGGACCCGGCCCACAGGCTTCAGTCAGAAACAATTAAAACCTCCATGTATATCCATGCAGTGAGCTCCCACACTAAACCCTCATCATCTGAGGAAGATTTTCAGCCTTTACTCTGCATTTATTTGAATGTGGACAGGCTTGAAAGCTTTGACTTCATAAGTGCTGAAGGCTTTTTTGTGTGATCACGGGAAATGCCATTTAAATAAACACCTCGCTCCAAAAATATTAGCTTTCCAAGCAGTCAGCTTGTTGTTTGGGATTTCTGAGGCTGGATCGGGGCATCCTTTTGGATGCCATCTTTATTTCAAAGGCCCAGCCTGTCCCAAAGAGGCCTGATGGAGGCAATGACCCCGATTCACAAATAAACCGTCGTCATCTTCCGTCTGACTGAGCTGGCTCAAGCCCTCAGAGCGCTGCTGCTGTTCAGGATTGTAATCACTTTCTGCTCTTAGTTTCATTTGAAAAAAAGAATAAATGACAACATGCAAAGAAAAATAAACTCTGATAACAAGCAAGTTTTAGCTATGAAATCACATCAAGTGTAGTTGTTGACTTTTCTCCACGTCTTGTTAGGCTTGTGGAGTAATGTGGGAGCTTTGATCTGGTTAGGGGCCAAGAAAAGAAATAAAGATCGTTTTACCACCAACCAGACCAAGCGCCGGGCAGCAGCCAATCAAAAACATCTCTGACTCTTACATCCGTAAGACACAGCGGACAAATTATAGACCAATGTTATCATTGCCACAGTTTTCCAAGTTTCTTGATAAACTCTTTATCTAAAATGTATTGATAAGCATTCAATAATTAATGAGGGTCAATATGACTTCAGAGCTACAAAAAAACAATTCAATGCTGGGGGAGTGTAAACTAAACCCCTCGTCCTGAAATCAAAGACCAAATTATAATTAGTGTGCTATAAAAGACAAACCAAAACTGAGTTGGAACTTCAGCCAAACACAAAATAAGTCACGGAGAGAGACTGCTGACCAGCCATGTCGACCGTCGGAGTCAGCAGGCCCCTGGTGAGGGCTTCCTAACCAAAACTACCTGATAGAAACAAATAAACAAAGTCTGCAAACTAAGACTACCAAGGTCCAACCCCAAACTAACATAACAAAATCCAACAATCTAAGATTACTTAGGACAAAAAGGAATAAAATTGACCAAAACAAGCCAGCACTACAGGAGATGATTTCCATAAATTATGTGGAACAGGTAAATTCAAACAACCAATAAGCACAAAAAGAAGAGAATAATGTTTGTTGGTGTGTGGAGAAAAACTGGAGTAAAACTGTGGAGTAAAACTGTGGAGTAAAACTGTGGAGTAAAACTGTGGAGTAAAACTGTGGAGCAGGGGCCTGGCGTGTGTAGTGCCGGTCTTCTGAGGCTTCCCCACATGGAGAGAGCTTGTTTAAAAGAAGGAGGAGCTTGTAGAAATGAAGGAGGAGCTTGTAGAAATGAAGGAGGAGCTTGTATAAGTGAAGGAGGAGCTTGTAGAAATGAAGGAGGAGCTTGTATAAGTGAAGGAGGAGCTTGTAGAAGTGAAGGAGGAGCTTGTAGAAGTGAAGGAGGAGCTTGTAGAAGTGAAGGAGGAGCTTGTAGGAATGAAGGTGGAGCTTGTAGAAGTGAAGGAGGAGCTTGTGGAAGTGAAGGAGGAGCTTGTAGAAATTAAGGAGGAGCTTGTATAAGTGAAGAAGGAGCTTGTACATGGTGGGGCAACACGGCAGTGTGGTGGGGACGTTTAGCGAGGCCACACGCTGGCGTGATGGGGGCGTTTAGCGAGGCCACACGCTGGCGTGGTAGGGGCTTTCAGTGGGGCCGCACGGCGGGGTGCTGGGGGCTTATTGCTGGTCCGCAAGGCGCCGTGGTTGGGGCTTTCAACGGTTCCCCACTGTTGCGGGGTGGGGGCGTTTAGTGGGGCCGCATGGCGGCGTGGCGGGGACTTTTAGCAGGGCCGCAGGGCGTCCTGACTGCAGCTTCATGTGTAAAAACGGGATGCGAGCAGTAAATCATCAGTCCTGCTTTTTATGTCTTTCAAAGTTTATTTATTGGCAGATCGAATTTGTAATTGTAATGATTGATTTTCTTCAGATTTCTCCAAAAGTAATCCAACAGTTGAGCTCTTCTTTTCTTCACAAAAAGACAAATTTACTGCAAACCTCAGACTTGGTATTAAACATTTGATAACAAAATTAAATAAGAATCCCCTTGTAAAATGTTTTCTACATCTAATTTATAAAAAGTCCTCGTAGAAAATCCCTTTATTCCCTGATTATTCTGTTAGCTGGTGAAGGATACATAAACATATCCTATATAAATGCATCTATCTCGTTGGCATGGCAACGTTTTAACATCGAGCTGAACACAGCTGCCAGAATTCTTCTCATTCGTCCGATCAAGTCACGAAAGTTTCCTGAACTCTGGATTTCTATGGTCGGTTCCGTCCTGAGAGAGTGATGTAACTCTGAAGGACCTCGCGCTGACGGTTCCTTTGTCAGGACTTTTCTGCATTGAACGAGCTGCAAACCACATTCCCGAGGATGTTTGGATGTTTGGATTTGTTTAGATGTTAATCTAGGTCTTTCCTTCACGACATGGTATCTGGATTTTTTTTTTCTTACAGTTTAAAAAAATAAAAAAATGAGACAAATGTGATTTCAAAAGTGTCACAAAGTGTTCTTCGAAGTTTCTCAAACTCATCTCGAGTTCCTCTGTGTTTTGAGCATTTCTTATGTATAATAAAAACATTTCACAGGATTTCTTTACAAATATTCTGAGGATTCTGAATATTCAGAGGAGCAGCCAGACAGATCCTCAGATCATCAGCAACAAAGTGATAGACGGCCAAACGCTGCGCACCAGTTTTTTCATTTTTTTGTGATTTGTAACTCCTCCCCACTCTGACTGCGACCTGCCTGCTGCTTTCCTGAAACTCGTTCTTCCTCAAAATTGTCCAAAGTGCCAAAATCTCTGAGCGCCAGCGGCATAATGAGTTTGGAGTTGCCATGTTCACCTCATTCCCTCCTTTTCATTAGCTCCTGAGCATGCAGCTTAATGAGTGGATTCTTGGCAGGATGGGCTTTTCATCACAATGGTTGTGCAGCTAAAATAAATGCTCCATCTCTCACGGTTGGAACTAGGTTCAGAACAGTTTTCTCTGAAACAATCCCAGAAAATCCTCGTCCAGTTTTGTTTTTCTCTTTAGCAGATACTAAGGCCCGATCCGAATACCATCCCTTCTCACTCCCCCTTAGCCCTCCGCCTTCGTTTATCCCTCCGTGCTTGCTCCAAACTGAGGGTAGTAAAAAATATTTCCAACGGGAGTTTCATTCAGTGATGTCATCCAAATTACCGGTAAGCTAGCGTTAGCGCGGAGCTTCCAGCGCTCGAATATACATTACAACAGCAGTTTTGTAAGTTTAAAAAGGTCACACTGTAACATAAAATTATGACTTACGTTTAAATGTAAACATCTGTGGTTCAGAGCGTACCAAAGTGAAGAAAAGCGCTTCGTAGCGCGGCGCGGTGTACTCTCGCGATAGCGGACTTTGGACCCCTCTATTAGAGTGTGTAGCGTAAAAAATAATAATTCCGGACACAACTTTGACTTCGACTGCCACTTCTAATCAAGGGGGAGGGCTAAGGGGGAGGGAGAAGGGGAGTATTCGGATCGGGCCTAAGAAGCATTTATCTCAATTCCAGCTGATTTCTTTTAGCGCTTTAATTTACCATGGGTTTAAGTCCAGATGAGTATAAGATCCAGCTTTGTTCAGGAATCAGAAACCAGCTTTCAACTGAGGCCTTTTTTTCAAAGTACAAACTTTCCAAATAATATTCATCAGACTGAAACCAAAAGCTTTTCGGTTAACTTTGGGAGGCAATAAAAATCTCTTTAATGAATTGTGTTCTCCGACTTTACTTTCTTTTGTGAAGGCGCAGCATACCTTTATGAGACAAAGGCTTGCTTTCTCCCTTCATTTTCCAGATTAACTAGCTTGCATATTAAAGTCTTGGCTGGAAGTCAATGACTCTGTAAAATAAATGAAATCAGCTAAATTGAGTTGGATTTGCAACATCTGTCCTTCACAGAATGAGCTTATAAAAAGTCCTGAGTAAATTTCTACAAATTGTTGGGTGCACTTCTTGAGATTAAAGGCTCGTATATGGGGAATGCACTCAGAGAACTTGCATGCATTTACATCTTAGATGACAAATAACATGAATTAGGCCATTGGAGCAGCTGAAGCAGATCTTTATTCTTCTGAGGGTTTTCTGTTGAATCTTCAGTGACTTTGTGTCAAGTATTCAGCAATAGTTTTCTTGTTTAGCTCTAAAGCTACGTTCACACTTCTGCCACATATGTCCAGGTGGCCACGCCCACTTAAATGGTTGGATCAGGGATAAGACACTCCAGTCCTCGAGGGCCGATTCCTTAATGCTCTCCAGCATACCTGCTCTGGCATGTTCTAACTGGCCGGACACACCTGAAGCAGGTCATCCATTCAGAGTGGGGCTGTGATATCTGGAAATCATGCAGACACTGTGGCCCTCGTACTGTCTTATGGGGTCCAGATCAGTGGTCTCCAACCACCGGGCCGCGGACCGGTGCTGGTCCGTGAGTCAAGTGCCACCGGGCTGCGGAAGAACTAATAAATTATACCTGTTTTTTTTTTTTTTTTGAGTCCCAGAAATCTTTTATTTTGAAAATGTATGGATTCTCTTGATTAGCTTGAGCGCTAACAGCAGTCTGGCAGCGTGGAACACGAGAAAAGTTGTATGTGGAACCTTTCCCTGCAAATGGATGGATAAATGCAGGAACAGAAGAACGGGTGAGTCTCACACGTCATACCTGTCTGCATAGAGATGTGACTTTCAATCGAATCTTTTGAACGGAACAGAAATGCTCAAACATGATCATCCATTCCAATGAACATTTCAGAGAAGTTATGAACACGATTCATGCAAACCCTTCCATGCAAAAAAAGAGGAGCAGATAGCGGGGTGGGGGGTGGGGGTGGGGTTCTGTGGCGTGTGCAGGTCACTCGGAGTGGGGGGGTCATGAGTTTGAGTCCTTCTGTTTTGATATGAAAATGTTTTCTGTTAAATGTTTCACCCGAAGCTTTTCATGGAGCTTCAAGGTTTTCTGATTTGTTTTCCATTGAGCATCAATAATTGATTTGTTGATTCATGTATTTAAGATTGTTTTATTGACATGATCTTATAATAGTAAACTAAACCGTTTTATAACCACTCCTGACATGACACTAAACTAAGAGAGCTTTTGTGTTTCATCAATCCTCCATCATGCACACGTCGGAGGACTGAGTGAAATGATGATACATCTATTGTTTATTACTACGTTTAAAGCACATGTTCTTATACTGTTAGGTAGTGACTTTACACCCCACCCCCTCCCCCCGCCATGGTAAAATCCTCATGGATCAACCAGTCCAAAGGCACAGAGAGGTTGTGGACCAGTGTTCCAGATGACCCATTGAAGTGTTATCCATCCCTTGACAAATGTGGATGAAGGTGACAGGATTTCATGTCTGCCATGGACACCAGTGAAGATAAGTTCAGTGCTCTGTCTTGTGGGGTCCAGATGACTCTAGTTTCAATGTCAACATACGTAGGACAGCACAAGGGTTACCCTGGATGACTGATGGACAATCATGACGTCATCAAGCAGCAGTGACGTCCTGATCTGAAGACTATTTTTCCATTTCTCTCTGTTTGGAGGGTTAAACGTAAGCACAGGGAGAAGTCGGAGTGTTCAGGAAGCAGTTTGGATTCAACCTCAGAGTCAGAAACCCGGCTGGGCTCAAACTGCAGTTATTATCTTCTTCTCCATGATCAATGATCAAATGTTGGCACTTCTGTGGATTAAAAGGTTCGCCATCCGTTCACCAGCACTGAATTCAAGTCCCCAATAGGTCAAAGTTCAGTAGGTTTAAGTTTCTATGAGTTTACCTGATGCCCCGTTTGGTATAATTATTAAACCTTTATTTAACCAGATAAGCTATTCAGAAAAATTCGTATTTACAATAACAGTCAAGACGTGCATGATTCAGTAAGTGCATTGATCAGAATGTATTTAAAAACTGGGATTGACACAAAGGTGCTTAATTTTGATACTTTTTGAAGGTCATTCTAATCTTCTGCTGCATGTTGGAAAGATATTTCTCCATATTTTGGTTTTTAGTGTATCTGAACGTGAAATGCACTTCTACATGTGTTTACATAGACTTATCATTAAGAGTGGTCTATTGGACGTGTGTGAGCGTAGTTTTGGGGGGGGGGCTAGACCTGTTCTGCGTGATTCCACTGGTTTGTATTTGTAGCAATGTTGTTCTCAGAGCGCTTCACATGAAAGTGGGCAGCAGGAAGTAGATTCATCACATCTAACTTCAAATTCGTGCTGCTAATGTCATCATTTCTGCTAGCATTGTGGATTAGCCGATTACTCCTAGCTTTTCATCGTCCATTACAGTATGAAAGCACAATATTTAGTGTGAAATTCAGCCTGTTGCAGCATAAACTGGCTGCAGAGACATGACCAGGATGAGCGGGAAAACCACAGAGAAAGGAAGTGAAAGTGACAAAGGCAAAGAAAGAAGCGAGGTGGAAATTGACCCCCCAAAAAGCTGCCATTGTAGATGATGGATTCCTCCCTAATGGAAACGGTTTGCCCAGCCGCCCAGCTGGGCTTCATGTGCTTTTGATTACTCTCCACCATTTAGTTCCACAAAATTACATGCTGCCTAATGGCCTTTTAATGGTTATAGGTTTCTGTGCTCTTTAATGAGCCTGCACCAGTTGGTTGCTAATGCCCGATGGAAATTTGGCTAGCGTCCAGTGCGGATAACAACATTTCTCTCCAGTTTGATACTTTGTTGTGTGAAACCACAAACAGGATGTAAAATGTGGAAACGTTGCTCTGGTTTTTCCTTGTTTTTAGATCGGTTGCACTCTGGTAGCTTGTCTGAGGTGATAATGTGGCAACTCTTTGGTCGTTTGGAGCAACACGGGTTTATGGGAGAGCATGCTGGGAGAAAACAGCGGTTAGCAGCCTGTTAGCACATGTGGAAATGCCCTTCATGTGGCGATTCGCAGCTTTGTCGCACATTTTCTGGCCCTCAGGACGGATGATCAGGAGGACAGAGTTCATGCAGACGACCTTTACTGACGTGTTTGTATACGTTTGTCTTTTTGTGCGTCTAGTTGTGGGTTTGTGGCTTAATGAGGACGTTAGCAGCTGCTTTTTGATAAGTGTCTGTTTACTGGACCTAATTGAGCAGAAAACGGCCACACATCTCCCCGCTAAAGTGGCAGCGCAAACAGATGGGCCGCAGGACCCCAGAGAGCGTCCAACACCTCGCCGGCCTGGACGGCCCTTCAGCAACAACAAGGAAGGAAAACAGAGGAAAGATGTGATCGTTATCGCCACAGAAGTTTGTTTCTCTAATCGAGTCATCATGAGGGCATTTGGTCAATCCTTCAAGGATATTTGACCCAAAGGAAACAGCTTTTTGGCCTCCAATCAGCTCCTGTCATCCTTAAGCCCCCCGTCAGGAAGGCTTGTCCCCCCAGGCAAGAACCCCGTCAGCCGCTTTGAAGTCCCTCACATTTCCATACCTGTCTTTGGTCGGGCTGAGGCTCACCTGGGGGGGTGGGCGGGACTCCTGCACGTCCTGCTGATGCAGACATCACCGCTCAGCTATGTAGAGGAGCGGCTGCAGGCGCCGTCATGTTTCAGGGCGTTTACCGCCGCAGCAGAGACGAGTCTGTGATGGACTCCAGTTAACCTCTGACAGAAAAGTCATCTTACATGAAGACTTCAGGAAGAAAAATGTGTTTTTATAAAACGTTTACTGATACTTTCTGTCTGTATTGCTGCTGATTCTGTGGATCTCCTTCAACTCTTGCTATTGATACAGTTTGATGCCGCTGCAGAAATCCAGCTTTCCATCTACCAGAATAAACTATTCTGCTAATTTTTAACCCAAACACTGAGATATTTATGGTAATCTGACGTCACTCGTCCAGATTTAGTCTTTTGAACGTAACGTGTTTTGAGGAGGGTCAATGAATACTCTAGAGGGCAGCAGGACTCCACGCAGGATGAGTGATGGCTGAAGTGAGGTGGCATGTGGGGGGGGGGTGTCAGCAGACCTTGGTGGAGTATTCTGGGCGTGCATGTCTGCTTTTTATTGTATCCTTAACATGTCAAGCAGCTGCTGATGAAGTCATCGCAGATCCTGGAAGTGTCACATGTGGGCCGTCAGATGGTGGCTTCACTTCTAGAACTTTATTGTCTGAATTAAAGCTGCTTCCAGAGTTTATCGGCGTTTGTTTTGGAGGCTACGTCCAGGCGTTACCAAGACTGAATGCAGGTAAGCAGAGCCGTTAGATGATCTGATACAGCCAGATCAGTGAACTGTCACGTGATCCAATGGCAATGATAATAAAGATGTGCACCAAGTTTAGAAATAACTCGTCAAAGTTACCCAGAAGAACGTGTGGTGACACCAAATAAACATCAGCATTTCCCTCATCTTTCTAAGAAGACTTAATTTACATGAATTCATGTCTGCATCCACAGATTATTTGTGCAATGCTTTAAGGTTCAATTAAACTGAATCACATGAATGTTGACCTCACCGTGTCTATGGTGTAGGCCCCTCTCTCCAGACTGGAGGACATTTACGTGAGGTCTAAACTTTTCGCTGTGATGTCATCATTTGACTAAAGATGGCGCCCTGGTTAAAGGTCATTGTAAGATTATTCTGATATCTTGATGTGACAAACACATTTTAGTCACAACTTCCCTCTGGGAGCAGAGAGGCTGTCTATCAATGTGAGCAACATCTCAGTGAGAACATTTTCACATTCATCTATGGCTCAGAAATTAAGAAAAAACAGATTGTAGTTTACGTGGCAGACTCTGACGGATCCCGTGCACACCTTGTGTGTCAGTACTCACACCTCACTAACCACTAGAGCAGACATGGGAAAACTACGGCCCGCAGGCCAGATCCAGCCCGACCCCATGTTCAGTCTGGCCCGCTGAACAATTTCAGAAAGGTGTGATTTTATTTTTCAATCTGGCCACACAGACCCACGTAGAACGTGACACATAGAATGTTTTGTTTTCTTTATATGTGCAGATCACCTTTCATGTCTTGCTGATTCTTGTGCAATTATGCTGCTGCGTTTTTTTTCTTTTTTTTTAAACAACGCAGCCTGTTCTGTGTCCTGATTGGCTGGAGACCTTATTAATCAAATCCTTTATTTATTT
>NC_050526.1:29629000-29639905 GCF_002922805.2 Oryzias melastigma
CAAGCCGCGCCAGACCCCCACCCAACCGCGCACCCCATACCACCTACGCCCGGTCCTCCGTTTCTTCTTTCACCAGCTGTACTGAATTATCTTCATCAGGCTCACCATATGTTCAGTTTGTATCTCTTTCTCCGCGAAGTATTGCCTAGCTTACCCTAGGAATTTCTGAGCGGTTCTGATTTCTCTTTTGCCTACTCGTGTTTTGACCCTTGCCTGTTTTGCTCGCCTCCCTGTTTAGCTCCTCGTCTTTGATCACTGCCTGAACTTTGACCACGTCTCTGTTTTGTCAGTGTCTGTTTTTGGATGTTTATTAAAACGTACCTGCTTGCAGATGGATCCAAATGCCCCTGCATCTTCGTCACACCGTGACATTATATGAAACACATTTTAATACACATATTTAAGAATCATATTTTTTTAATTAATATTTGTGTGTAATGGCCAAATAAAAATGGTGAGCATAAAACGTGTTGAGGTGAGAACGACACCTGTACAACAGCTTGACCTGTACAACAGCATGACCTGTATGACAGCATGATCTGTACGACAGCATGACCTGTACTACAGCATCACCTGTACAACAGAATCACCTGTATGACAGTATGACCTTTAAAACAGCATGACCTGTACGACGGCATCACCTGTACGACAGCATCACTTGTACAAGAGCGTCATCTGTACGACAGCATCACTTGTACGACAGCATCACCTGTACGACAGCATGACCTGTACGACAACATACAGTCAGCATGACCTGTACGACAGCATGACCTGTACGACAGCATGACCTGTATGACAGCATCACCTGTAAGACAGCATGACCTTTACGACAGCATCACCTGTATGACAGCATCACCTGTAGGACAGCATGACCTGTACGACAGCATCACTAGTATGACAACATACAGTCAGCATGACCTGTACGACAGCATGACCTGTACGACAGCATCACCTGTATGACAGCATGACCTGTACAACAGCATCACCTGTATGACAGCATCACCTGTACGACAGCATGACCTGTAAGACAGCATCACCTGTATGACAGCATCACCTGTATGACAGCATGACCTGTAAGACAGCATCACCTGTACGAGAGCATGACCTGTAAGACAGCATCACTAGTACGACAACATACAGTCAGCATGACCTGTACGACAGCATGACCTGTACGACAGCATCACCTGTATGACAGCATGACATGTAAGACAGCATCACCAGCACGACAGCATGACCTGTGTGACAGAAGACTATGTAACTTTCATTAATCTTATTCATTATCTTTGCAATACTCTTACCACATGCTCAACAATAGTACGTTCCATTACTCTAACAG
The DNA here is from genome assembly GCF_002922805.2 of Oryzias melastigma. NCBI lineage: Eukaryota > Metazoa > Chordata > Actinopteri > Beloniformes > Adrianichthyidae > Oryzias > Oryzias melastigma. The sequence continues at coordinate 29,630,337 of NC_050526.1, forward strand.
AGTTTACATTCTTTGAGGAAGGCTAATGCTGCAGAAACTCTGAGAGGTCAGCTGGTGTCAGAGCTAGTCGTGATAAATTCATCATAACCTAGAATTAAATTATCTAATTGCCTGAGCTCACAGGCAATATCGAACAAACGCAACACACAACGCAATGAATGCAGCATCAAAAGCTCTTGCTCAGCAGTACACTGTAAGCCAACACAAGTACATTGAGGGTCAACTCGAAAACATCTGTATTGCTGACGAGAGTCGGAAAACGGCAGAGGCTTGGAAGACAATCAACAACCTCTCTGGCAGAAAATCCAAGGCGACTGTGAAAATCAAAGCCAATAGCCCAGCTGAACTCCTGTCAGGTTGGAGGAGTCATTTTGAGAATCTGCTGAACAACCCGACAGTCCATTCAAACAACTTCAGCATCAAGTGCTTTTTGACACATGGCAACATACTGGAGGAAATCCCAACTGGTGAAATTACAATGGAAGAGGTACTGGCAGCAGCTAAACAACTCAAAAAGGGCAAGGCCTCCGGCACCGATGGAATACCACCTGAGGTTCTCAAAGACACGGAACTACTTTGTTTGCTGCATCTTATTCTCAATTCAACCTATGTTACTTGTCAACCACCTTCTGAGTTCTTGCTGAACCGCATCATCGCCGTACCGAAGAAGAGCGACCTGTCTCAATATGGCTCATACCGCGGCGTAAGCCTGATGTCATGTACAGCCAAGTTGTTCAACCGGATCCTGCTTAATCGCATACGTGAACCTGTCGAGAAGCTACTCAGAACTAATCAGAATGGCTTCCGGCAACAAAGATCCACTTTAGAACCAATATTAACTCTTCGACGTCTTATAGAAGAAATTTCGGCTCGAAAAGACGTTTCCATGTGCGCCGTTTTCGTGGACTTCACAAAAGCCTTCGACTCAGTCGATCGCGAGCGCATGTTCCAAATACTACACGCTTATGGAATCCCACCAAAAATCATCAGCGCCATTCGCTGTATCTACGATGACTCCGCAAGCTATGTCTCAACACAAGACGGAGACACGGCACCATTTACCGTGAAGATCGGAGTCTTGCAGGGCGATACACTTGCGCCTTTCTTGTTCCTAATTGTTTTGGACTACGTCCTCCGAGCATCCATGACCCCAGAGCTTGGTGTAACTTTAAAACGCCGCCAAAGCTCTCGTCATCCTGCGCAGTATCTGACTGATCTCGACTATGCCGACGACATTGCACTATTATCCGACACAATCAGGAATGCACAGTCGCTTCTATCAACTCTGGAAGGTGCTGCCACGGCAGTTGGCCTTTCCATCAATCAGGCGAAAACTAAATCCATTCTCATTAACCAAAATGCAACAAATGAAGTCCTGACGCTTTCCTCCGGACCAGTGGATTTTGTGGACGACTTCTGTTATTTGGGCTCCTGGATATATACCACAGACAAAGACATTGCAAGCCGTAAAGCCAAAGCTTGGGGAGCTGCTAACAAACTCTGGAGGATATGGATGGCACAGAATCTTGCTGACGACTTCAAGAAGAAAATCTTCAGAGCCACCGTAGAATCCGGTCTCTTGTATGGATCCGAATCCTGGTCGTTGGCGGCTTCTCAAGAACGTTCTTTAAACGGTACATACACACGGCTGCTGCGGAAGGCCCTGAATGTCTCATTTCTCTCTCACACAACCAATGTCGACTTATGCGGTTCCATTCCACCCGTCAGCTCAACAATATGTTCAAAACGCCTGCGGTTCGCTGGTCATTGCGCTCGCATATCTGACCAACCAGTACATCTCGCTCTATTCTACAACCCGACTGGAACATTCAAACCTGGTGGTCATCGTCGTATGAACTACATTCGTACACTACTACGTGATACCGGGCTACCAACAGCCGATGACATCTCGCGGGCGATCAACGACCGCTCCGCCTGGCGAAAGATCTGTAACAACGTGGGGGTCGACGTCGCAGCTCCAGTTCCGACGTAGAACAAAAGAAGAGAAGAAGAAATTATCTAATTAATATGATTTAATTTAACTGAATTGATGTGAACATTTCTTATTTTGAGGCATTTTCATTTAAATTTGGAACATTGTGTTGCAGTAAAAGATTAAAATAGAACAAAAAAAGTTGCATTATGTTTTTTTTTTTTACTATGACAGACTAACTTTTGCCCCATTGAGGCGTAGTCAGTCTATTTTTCAATTAAGAAATTAAACAAAACAAAACATCAGTGTCAGGAAGTAGTAGTGGAGCACCCAAAGACCAGGAGACCAGGCTTGGTGACAGGAAGTTAAAGCATTTGATAAATTGACCAAAATATGACAATAATCATGGCAGCAACAAAAAAAGGTCATAACAGAGCAGAGGGTAATGGCATATACTTATATAGCGCTTTCTACCTTCCTTGAAGGCCCAAAGCGTTTTACAGTGACTGACCCATTCACACGGTGAAGGGAATATAGGAGAGGGAATATTCTCTGATTACGAGCTAGCCTGGCAAAACGCCTGTCCAAAGAGGAATGTTTTAAGGCTAGTTTTGAAGGTAGAAACTGTGCTGGCCTCTCTGACATGAGCTGGGAGCTTATTCCATAGAACAGGGGCTTGATGGCTGAAGGTTCTACCTCCAACTGTACTTTTAGAAATTCTAGGAACTACAAGCAGTCCAGCATTCTGTGAACGAAGTGTTCTGACTGGTTGGTAAGGAACTATGAGATCTCTAATATAGGATGGGGCCACACCATTCAGAGCCTTATAGGTTAACAGGAGGATTTTGAACTTGATCCTGGATTCAACTGGTAGCCAGTGGAGAGAAGCTAACACCGGAGTGATGTGTTCTCTTCTACTAGTTCCTGCTAACAATCGTGCTGCTGCATTCTGGACAAGCTGAAAACTTTTTAAAGAACTTTTCGGGCATGCTATTAGTAAAGAGTTACAGTAATCCAGTCTAGACGTAACAAATGCATGGATGAGTTTTTCAGCGTCACTTTTAGATAACATATTCCTGATCCTAGCTATATTACGTAGATGAAAAAATGCAGTTTTACAAGCTTGAGATATGTGAGCCTTAAATGATAAATCCTGGTCAAATAAAACCCCTAAGTTTCTGACTGAAGAATTGGAGGCAACATTTACACCTTCCAGGGAGACTATCTGATCTGAGAGAGCATCTCTCAGGTGTTTAGGACCCAGTATCATGACCTCAGTTTTTTCTGGGTTCAGGAGGAGGTAATTAATTGTCATCCAGGTCTTAATGTCTCTGATGCATGAATTCAGTTTCTCTAGGTGGTCATTCTGGTCAGGTTTAATGGATAAATACAGCTGTGTATCATCTGCATAACAGTGAAAGTTAATGCTATGTTTCCTGATTATGTTTCCTAAGGGCAGCATGTAAAGCGTGAACAGAATGGGCCCTAGAACTGAGCCCTGAGGGACTCCGTAGCTAACTCTAGTACAATGAGAGGACTGTCCATTTACATTAACAAACTGGTATCTATCAGATAAATAGGATTCAAACCACTGGAGGGCAGATCCCCTGATCCCTATGTCATGCTCTAGTCTCTGGAGTAAGATGCTGTGGTCGATGGTATCAAAGGCTGCGCTGAGGTCTAACAGGACCAGAACAGAGATTAGTCCCTTTTCTGAAGCCAATAGCAAGTCATTAGTAACTCTGACCAGTGCAGTTTCAGTGCTATGGTGAGGTCTGAACCCTGACTGAAAATCTTCAAAGTGATTGTTGTCCTGTAGGTGGCACTGCAGCTGCTTTACTACAACTCTTTCTAGGATTTTAGATATGAATGGGAGATTAGATATTGGTCTATAGTTGGCTAGAATGTCAGGATCCAGGCTGGGTTTTTTCAAGAGAGGTTTAACAACCGCATATTTAAAAGACTGAGGCACATAACCAGTCTCTAGAGAGGTATTTATTATGGTTAATATGGATTCACTAATAAGGGGGAAGATTTCTTTAAAAAGTTTAGTGGGGATTGGGTCTAAGAGACAAGTGGAGGTTTTAGAAGACGTAATAACTGATGCTATTTCTGCTTGGTCCACAGCAGTAAAGCAGTCTAATGTTACAGACGTTTCTATGGATGCCTTTATTTCTACGACTTCTGCCTGCTTTGGGCTGATTGTGGGAATAACCACATTTAGCTTGTGTCTAATATTTGAGATTTTACTATCAAAGAATTGAAGGAAATCTTCAGAGCTGATAGTAGCAGGAATATGTGGTTCAACCGAGCTGTGGCTGCTGGTCAGCCTGGCTATAGTACTAAAGAGAAATCTTGGATTATTTGCATTTTCTGCTATTAAAGTTGAGTAATATTGAGTTCTCGCTTTACGCAGGGATTTTTTATAACTTAAGAGGCTACATTTCCAAGCATTCAGAGAGTGCTCTGATCCGGAACGGCGCCATTTTCTTTCTAATTTACGAGTTATTTGTTTTAGGGAACGTGTTTCAGCGTTAAACCACGGTGCTACTCTGTTTTGTCTAACAAGCTTAAGTTTCAGAGGGGCAACAGCATCAAGTGTTCCTCTGAGGGCTTGCATGGTATCATTGACAAACTGATCATTATCAACGGGGCTTAAAGTGCTCTGAGAATATTTATCCAACATGTTACTAAACATTGGTTGGACTGCGAGTTTAAATTCGGACACAGAACGGTCAGATAATGTTCGTTTAAGCTCTTTCTTATTTATTGGAGCAGTAGCATTTTCTAATTTAAACTGAAAGGTAATTAGAAAATGATCTGAGAGTATGGGGTTATGAGGAAGGACATTCAGCTGGCTAATCTCAACTCCATGAGTTAAAACAAGGTCCAGGGTGTGCTTGTGACAGTGAGTAGGTTGATTTACATGTTGTGTGAAACCAACATTTTCTATTAAAGCCGCAAATGCGTTTCCAAGACAGTCACTGGAATCATCAAAATGAATATTAAAATCTCCTGAAATTATGATTTTGTCAGAATCTAAAATAATATTTGATAAAAATTCTGAAAACTCAGATAAAAATTCCGAATACGGGCCGGGAGGGCGATAAATAATTATAAATAAAACTGCTTTTTGAGTCTTTCTGTTTGGGTGATTTATAGATAGTACAATGCTCTCAAATGAATTATAAATGTGTTTAACTTTAATGTTAAGGATCAAGCATGACTCTGAAATTACTGCTAACCCACCTCCTTTCCCAGAAATCCTGGATTTCTGATAGTTATTATAGCTAGGGGGGGTTGCTTCATTTAGCCGAACATAATCATCCTGTTTTAGCCAGGTTTCTGTTAGAGCTAGCAGGCTAAGTTTATTATCATTAATCAATTCATTAACTAATAGGGACTTTGAGGAAATTGATCTAATGTTTAGTAGCCCACATTTAATGACATCATAATTTTTGTTACTGTGATTCATTCCGTTCATTTGCCTTCCAGCACATAAGCTAACACTAGGAGCTGCTGGGCTAGCCCTGTTTGGGGTTAGCATCGGTGCTAAAGGCCGCTCAGGGGAGAGTTTTAAACTACTGCTCTCTCCCCGGGTCTCCTCTCTGAGTTGTCAGGCTGCATGGCTAAAGCTAGCAGAAATGTTTCTGGACAGAAGAGCCGCTCCGTCCAAACTGGGATGAATGCCATCTCTGCGCATGAGGCCGGGCTTTCCCCAAAACATGCTCCAGTTGTCCACATAGCTAACGCCGTTTTCTGGGCACCATTTAGCTAACCAGCGGTTAAATGATGAAAAGCGGCTGTACATTTCATCACTGTCTTTGTTTGGGAGAGGACCAGAGAAAACTACTGTGTCTGACACAGATTTAGCCAGTTTACACACCGATTCTACGTTTAGTTTAAGAATCTCTGATTGTCTTCGTCGGGCGTCGTTGCCGCCTGCATGAATTACGACCCGACGGAACCTCGCCTTACTCTGGGCTAACATTCGGAGGTTTCCTTCGATGTCACCAACTCTGGCTCCCGGGTAACATCTAACTGTAGCTCCCTTGAGCTTTACGTTTTTAACCTCAGAGGAGCCGATGACCAGGGTTTTTGGTTCAGTCGGTCACTGAGGGGAGAAAACCTGTTACATACAGGGAGCTCTTGCCTTCATTTAGCTCTGTGCTTCTTCTCCACCGGTATAAACTCATCCTGGGGATTCCCCGATTGCTGAGAAGGTGGTGGGATGCTAGCTAACTTAGCTTTCCTAGCGCTCCGAGTAACAACAACATGGCTAGCGGGTTTAGCTTCCATTGAGCTAAGACACGCTTCCAGCTGTTCGAGCCTGGATAACAGGTCTGAGATCAGGCTCAGTCTTCACTAAATGAGGCGGGATCCCGACTAAACATGTGACATGTGGGGCAGGAAAGAGGGCTGGGAGCCGAAGAGGTAGAAGGCATCATGCTACAACAAGCGCTGGTTTACGCTCACCCAGAATGGCGTCTGGTGTAGGGAGCCTCTAACCCATTGCTGCAGGCTCAAGGAGGCTATAGCCCCAAATGGCGTCTTTCTCAGTCACGGTCGGCTCCGAACACAGCAGTCCTCCACTTCAGGGAGAAAACTGTCAAACACAAACATGAACTTAATGTGATGAAAATAAAATAATTCACTATTCTAACTACAATTAAATCATGAATTCATTATATTTAATAGAACTTAGAAGTAAAACGTTAAAAGCATCACTTTAGTGGATTCAGACTCATTGATTCCACTGACAGCTGTGGAGATGCTTCCATGTGAAGCCTGATCATACATTCGGCTGCATATTGGACTCTATTATGGGAATGCCTGCTGTCATCACCGTCCAGTGAAGACCCAGAACACAGAAACCCGACCCGGCTGCTCGTGGTCAACAAACGAACAAGCGGGATTATTCCTGGAACGACGAGGCTGCGGCGCTCTGGCAAACGGAGGCCCTGCCGACAGCAGCTATGATCCCACATTTGTCCCAACACTCTGAGAGTAATAAATCACTGCATCAAAGAGGCAGAGAATATCATGGGAGCGAGAATGTCTCCAATTCAGAGGTACGTATCCAATGACAAAAACAAAGAACTTAAAATTACATCAAACATCGTCTGTGGCTTTAAACTTTAAATGTATTTGACTTTCTCCCTGTCGATTCTGACTTTGCTGCCCGAGCAAACCTAAAGGAGCAAAGATGAAACTGGAAGAAAAACGGGTCAATCACACAGGCAGCAACATGGGAAATGTTAGTTATATGAAAGCGTTTGTGTTACTTTATTATATATAAATATAAAAAAAATTACTTCAAACTGCTACCAGAGTCTAGCAGTGAGCAAAGTTAAGTTAGTTGACTTTGTGTTGAGGTTTGAATAGTATTAAAAGATTTACTGGAGCTAAAGAACATGTAAAAATATTTGCAATACATTAAAACAGTTTATGTTGTTTCAAAGACACAAATTCAAGTTTTACCAGAAGCACTTTTGTTCTGTAAAAAACTAAACCCGTTTAAACATTGTCTGCTGTTGTAAACAGTTTAATTGGAATAAAAAATAAAATGACATTTAAATTATGCTAAAATCCTAGTTTAATGGAGAGAATATTTATATAAATTAAATAAAAAGGGAAAATTTAGTAAAATAACCAATAATTCTAAAAATATAGAATGCTATAAATAAAAAAATAAAATCCTGTTTGGCAACACAAAAGAAGAAAATTCCGAACTAGGACCGTTATTAAAAAGTTTTCACATGAACTCAAACAGGTTGTAAATTCACTTTTCATTACAAAAATATTAATGAAGGTATTGGGCCCAAAAAAATCATTTTCATATGTTTAGAATCTTTCTATGCCAGAAATTTTAATAAAATATCGAATTTTTCTTAACTTCATGTTTTTAATCTTGGCATGCTCAACTGAAAGGTTTTTCTTTGTTCTTACTTGCTTTTTTTCGTGTTGTTTTGTAATACACAAACCATGTATTGAACCGAAACAAAAACGTTACCCAAAAATTGGCGTCTGAACTTGTGACCAAAGTGTATCTGTAAGGATGAGGCAGAGGCGTGTGGATCCATATGCAACTGATTTCATAACCAACGGCAAAACAAAGGCGAGGTCAGAGTCCAGGCGTGGGTCGAGGTAGGAGGCAGGCAGGAAGGCGAGTCGACAGGCAGAGATCAAACACGAGTAGGCAAAACGAAGGAACACTTAAACTGCAGGTGAAGAACAACGATGCAAGACTACGTGAGGAACGTAGGTAGCGGGAGGCATACAAACAGTCCGGGAGATGACATGATGAGAACCAGCTGAGGGAACCGGAACTGGAGACTGGTGCATGATGGGAGGAGGAGCTAGTATTCCGGCGACAGCTCTCTCTGGTGGTCGGAGGGCAGCATGACAGCCTGAGTCCTGACAGTATCATTGTGTCCTTCATATATACAATCTAAATTCATATCAATTGATATTTTGGTGTCCAATAAATGTTCGACTATACCCAAAGTCTGCAACCTTCAACACTTAAAGTGTTAGTAATGCCCTGGGACAAAGCTAAAATAAGTATCCAGATATATTCCATATGTTCTAATGTATCAAAAATAACAAATAATTACCGTTGACAAACGCAGGTTTTTGTAAAATTTGACAAATTATACGACAAATCACACTCTCATTTCGCCCTGCTTCAGAAACGGCTCGATTTGGGTCACGTGACGCGTTGACGTCACATGGGTGAGACAGCGCCAGCAGCAGAATGCAGGCGGACCCAGATTGTCAACAGATACATGTATGTGTGTGCGCTGCGGCAAAGTTGAATTCTATAAAAATCGGTGTTATGGTACGACGGAGTATTAGGGCCACCAAAAAAAAATAAAAATTAAAATTATGATTTTTAAAGTCGTAAATTTACGAGATTTACAATCGAAATGAGCCTATTGTGAATGAACACTGTGAGCAGAACCAGACCGACTAAACTGTGAAAAGCTTCTGATTTCAACAGGTAAACTGAATGTTTAAAACATTGCACATGTTTGGAAGTTTCTTTGTTTGATTTGCAGTTTATTAATCATGGATGGTGGCTTGCGGGATCTCTGCAGATCCGTTGATGAAACCATCGACAGTCGCAGCGGTCCACCAGTCATTTCTTCCCCCGTGAAAGATCAGATCTCATTCATTTCTGTGTGATGCTTTCATCTGAAGAGGAATTGTTTTCAGAATTTTCAGTGTACTTAGCTAACGTGACAGACTGTTGTCATCCCCTGTTGTGGTTGTGTGTTGAAACGGGACGATTCATGTGGAGAACGGGGCGTACGGAGCTGTTTACGTTCTCCTTTGGTTTCTGCTCATGTCAGAGACGTGCAGTAAGGTGGTGAAAGAGCTTCTGGGTATGTGAATAAAGTGAATAAATAAGTGAATAAATAAATAAATAATAATAAAGTGGCAGACGGTCCTGCAAACATGTCTCTAAGCTCTTTATTTTGCATATGAACTCTGCATTACCGACCCGGATAGTCAGCGTCATTGATGATTTGATTTAGAGTCGCCAAAAAGGTTCCGATCTGTAAATAAAGCTTCACGAGATGCTCCACGTCTTCCAGCTTCGAGCATGGCTCTGATAAACTGACAGCTTTCG
>NC_050526.1:29644235-29650820 GCF_002922805.2 Oryzias melastigma
GACCATCACTGACCCACCACCAAACCTGTCATGTTGAACCACGTTGCAGGCAGCATAACGTTCTCCTTGTCTTCTCCAGACCCTTTCAGGTCTATCACAGGTGCTCAGGGTGAACCTGCTCTCGTCTGTGAAAAGTACAGGGCGCCAGTGGCAGACTTGCCACTTCTGGTGTTCTTGAGCAAATGCCAGTGTAGCTCCACGGTGCTGGGCAGTGAGCACAGGGCCCACTACAGGACGTGGGGCCCTCAGGCCACCTTCATGAAGTCTGTTCCTGATTGTTTGGGTAGAGACATTCACACCAGTGGCCCTCTGGAGGTCATTCTGTAGGGCACGAGCAGTGCTCAGCCTGTTCCGCCTTGCACAAAGGAGCAGGTATGGGTCCTGCTGAGGGGTTGAGGACCTTCTACGGCCCTGTCCAGCTCTCCCAGAATAACCACCAGTCTCCTGAAATCTCCTCCATGTTCTGGAGATTGTGCTGGGAGACACATTAAACCTTCTTGCTGCAGCACGTGTGGATGTGCCATCCTGGAGAAGTTGGACAACCTGTGCAACTTCTGTAGGGTTAAGGAATCGCCTCATACTGCCAGTAGAGATAATTATCAAGCCAAAATCAGCACGAGTGGAAAACCAGCCAAAAAAGATCAAGAGGGAGAAACTTGAAATGACCTCCACATGTAACACCAGTCCTGTTTGGAGGGTTTTCTAATTGTTGCCACTGAAGTGCACCTGTTGTTAATTCCATGAACACCGATACAGCTGAAATTGATTAACGAGGCCCTCAGCTGATTAACCAACCAGAAGATTATCAGACAGGTTTAATTCAATTCATGCCAGGACCAATAAAAAAAGTTATCCTTTAATTTTTGTGACTAGTGTATTTAAAAACAATCAAAAATATTATACTGTTCTTGATTAATCTCACACAGAAATGTGTAAATTTAACAAGCTAAAACTGAATTAAAGCTAATTATGAGACCGTTTCCAGATTTTCAGACCTTTTGGTCAACTTAAAATGCTTAAATTTTTTTACAAAAAAAGAAAACCAGTTTTATAATCCAATGATCTTTAATTCTGGCTGTGCTCACTGATCTCCAATAGATTTACCGTGGTACACGGCACTCAAATACGTCCAAATGTTTTAGTAGAACTTTGGTAAACTCAGAAAAAGCAGCAACGCTTGATGGATTATTATTGGAGCGATGCACATCGTACTTCAACTGTTTATGAATTTTAACTTTAAATTTTACATTTACAAACATTTTATTTTTCTTGAACCAGAGAGCCACACAAGGGAGATCAAAGAGCCGGCTCCAGTGGCTCTGTGGCTCCAGAGCTGCACGTTCAGAGTAACTAGAGTAAATGAAGTTTCATGAAGCTTTGTGCTGGACTGAACCAAAAGGTTTCATAAAGCTTCATTCGCCCATCACTAGAATACTTGCTGCTACTGCAGTAACTGGGGCAAAACCGAAGATTAACATTTCTCCGTACAACATGTTTTTACACTTGGAAAACCCACATTGTTCAAAAATCTGATCTTTTTGACACACCCAAACAAAGCAGAAATTAACCAAAAAAACTCTGTTAACGAAATGTTTGCAGGTCCTGAAAAGTTCTTCTGTAATGTAGGAGTTACTAGGGCCGTGGATCACTGTTTAGGTGGCGATCCGATTCACAAATCGAATCACGATTCTTACTTTTTAATATGTTTATTGTTATGTATGTCTGTTTACTGGATGGAGCAAAATTTAAATTATTTGTATTTAATCATCATTTATACCTTTATTTAGAACAGGAGATCAGAATCAATAAAACTGATTTTAAAAAACGCAAAGATTCAGATAAAAATTAATTTTGTTTGTAATTTTAAACTTTGTTGTCAATCTTCTGGTTCAGCAGTAAAACAACATAAAAAGGATAAAAATCACTTTTGTTTTTTCATTTAACAGCAAATCCTAAAAATGTTCTCCACAGTTTTCAATCCTCAAAGTTTTTCATCATTTTACGTTCTAAGTATCACATATTGGTGCAGAGACCGTATGAAAAGTCTTTTTTTTGCGACAGAATCAGCTGATTCACGTTGATTACATCCGCCTTTCAGCAGCGCGAGGCTGTTTCTTCAGAATAAGATGGAGTTTCGTTAATTACGTCAAATGTTGAAGAGTTATCATAACTAAAAGAATGTAAACACTGGAGCTAAAGCTCCGATGTTAAAGCTAATTCATTGTTTCAGAAGTTATGTCTGTGAGCGGAACTTCAGTCTCAGTTTTTGAACAGAAAAAAGCTCTCGCTAGTTTTACTTTGAAAACCGGAAGCTTCATCGTCACGAAGATGTGTTTACGTCCATTGGCAGTACCGCGGCTCTTTGTTTTCGTTCGTAAACTCAAAATCCTACATTAATCTGCATTTCAGAGTGAAAATACATCGTCCTCAGATGATATTATGATCATATTTTACTACAATTAACTATATTTATAAAGATTGCGAATCAGCGATCTTGTACGTTGCGAATATCCGTACCGAAATTTTGGGAGCAAATCGCGAATACCCGAGCACCTGGATACTCGTCAGAGCGCTAGGAGATACCTTCACTGAGACTGTATAGCACAGGAGTGTCTAAATCCTGGCCTCGAGGGCCAGTGTCCTACATGTTTTCCAACCAACTTGCCATTGAAACTCCGTATAGCTTGCACGTTAGCTCCCATGTTAGCTTCCACATTAGCTTTGACATTAGCTTCTACGTTAGCTTACATATTAACTTCAACGTTGGCTTTCACATTAGCTTCCATGTTAGCTGCCAAGTTAGCTTCCACGTTAGCTTCCACATTTGCTTTTGTGTTAGCTTCTATGTTAACTTATATGTTTGCTTCCACGCTAGTTTTCACATTACCTTATATGTTAGCTTCCAGATTAGCTTCCCTGTTAGCCTCCACATTAGCTTCCACAGTAGCTTCTATTTTAGCTTCTGTTAGCTTCCACATTAGCTTCCACAGTAGCTTCCATGTTAGCTTCCACGTCAGCTTCCACATTAGCTACCATGTTAGCTTCCATGCTAGCTTCCACATTAGCTTCCATGTTATCTTCCACATTAGCTTCCACGTCAGCTTCCACATTAGCTACCATGTTAGCTTCCATGCTAGCTTCCACATTAGCTTCCATGTTAGCTTCCACATTAGCTCCCATGTTAGCTTCCACATTAGCCTTCACATTAGCTTCCACAGTAGCTTCTATGTTAGCTTCTGTTAGCTTCCACATTAGCTTCCACAGTAGCTTCCACGTTAGCTTCCGTATTAGCTTCCACATTAGCTACCATGTTAGCTTCCATGCTAGCTTCCATATTAGCTTTTATGGTAGCTTCCACTTAAGCTTCCACGTTATTTCCTATGTTAGCTTGCACGTTAGCTTCCCCATCTTATTGCTCACGCGTCAATTGCAGTCAACGAGGCGAAGACCAACCAACATGAATGTTGATCCAACAAACCAGTGTGTCTCCAGAAATAATGTGTTCTGAAGGTAAACCTTGTGAAATCTGACACCTTCAAGCCTTTAACTACTAGGAGTTTTTCCATGGAGCACTCACAGGCCCGACGCCATCCGCCCTACTCACGGTTTTTGCCAGACGGGCCATTAACAGCTAATGCTGTCCAGTCTGAATCTGCAGTGAGGGTAATGAGACCTGGAGGCACTCGTCCTTCTCTGCAGTTACACCTCAAACATGGCAGCCAGTCCTGGAAACCAAAACCCGGTTAAACATCAGCCCCGGTCCGAGCACCATCACACAGTTTTCCACTGAGGAAGGGTCCATTTCAATTTGTCTAAAGCTGTAAAGCCGGCATACTGACAGTAACGTCAGAGGGGTCCAATAAAACCACGAAGAGCTCATAAACGAGGCCGGGAAGGAGAGCAGCGAGAAGAGAGATTATGTAACCAAAATATGAGTCTCCAATGTCACATCCAGCGTGTCTGCTGGTTAAAGAGGTCAGCACTGTTTTGATTATGAAAACTAGCCCGGTATGTGATGAAGGCTGTCTGCACACATTCAAACACTCACAACATCCATTTGCACAAGACGTCCTTATAAAAGCTCTGAAAAGATTAGCAAAAGGACGACAAGCTGCAGAGTGAGTCGAGGGAGATGCAGGAGTCGGATAGACCGACACCACGACCTGTTCTATGGAGTCAAGATGGTATCTACGCTGTGGTGTAGTGGTTAGCACTCCTGGTTCTGGCTGGGCCCGTTCTGTGTGGAGTTTGCATGTTCTACTCCGTCACGCGTGGGTTTGGTCCAGTTTCCTCCCACTGACCAAAAACATTGACAGGTGAAATGATTCTGAATTATCCTTCAGCATGATTGAGTGTGTAGGAGTTCTGCCCTGCTGCAGACTGCTGAGGTGTTCAGAGTTTACCCACATTTAATACAAAATACAAATACGCAACATGAAATTACAGCAGCTTCAAAGCAACTATGATAACAGCTCCTACACCTACAATTGATGAATAGATCGCCGATCGCCTGATACTCAGACAGATCAGGTACACGTGAACCAGGGTTGGGACTCTTTTGTCTTCTACAGATCCGTGTGTAGAGTTTTGTTATCAGCGCTTTGAGCTTAGATTGTTAACAATGTGTGGTAAAAGCTTGACATTTTTCCCACTTTCTCGAAGAGATGGTCCCTCATAATTAAGATTATACAGACTCTCTGGAGTTGGAGAAGGATCTGGCGCTGCCTGCTAGCGCCATGATCCAGAGAGACTGTTTTTCTCCATATTTTTCAAAGGTTTATGAGAAGAAGATATGAGTTCCAGATCCATGCTTTGCTTGATTGTACCTGCCTATGGTATTTCTGGGGTTCCACCATGTTGAAGGTGCAGCAGAGTGGTCCTATACGCACCTCCTCGCCGCGGGGCAGGAGCGTGAGCCACGACGCCACCATGGAGTCCAGCAGAACATCAAGAGGAAATGAAAACCAAAACTGTCAAATCTTTGAAGCGTCCTCATTCTGTGAGTTCTGTTCCCAGAAGTTTTTATGTCGGTTCTTTCCGATGTTCAGTGAAAACCATGACCCCCCCCTCCCCCGTTTAAACAGATTAAAGTGCATCAGTAAAAACGCAGCTTCAGTTCAGCTCAGCTCAGCACTCTGACCGCTCAGCAGCGGCGTTAAGGAGGCGAAGCGGATCAGTGTCGGCGTGAGCTACATGAGCTCTGGTACTTAGAGCTGCTGGGGATTTGGAGGTAAGTCGGGGGGTGGGGCTCCAGGCCGAAGAGTGATGACCACACAAATTCACTTTTTTCTGTTTGATGACTTCTCCTGTTCAGGACGAGTGCTTATATGAAACAACATCACAGTATCTGCTGTTGTTGAGAGGATAACAGCAGTAAGATTCTCACAGCTGATGTTTGAAAAAATGTTTTGGTTAATTTTCAGCTTTTTCTGTTTTTAAGGACTCACTGATGAAAATGTTGTTTTTGGTGCTTTTAACCTGTTCTTGAATGTTTTTTTCTGATGATGGAGGACAAAGAAAATCAAGATCAAAACTGCATTTCTGAGCTTTTCTTTAGTCAAACTTTTGTGACCAGATGAAAAAAATTCAATTTGAAAAACATTGTAACTGTGATGTAGAAAATACACTGGGCGGGGCGACACTCTTCCTGCTCCGCCCCCTTCAGATCATCCACCTGCAGACAAATAGATCCGTGAACGTCTTTGCTTTCTGAACTGGAATCTGCATCAGAACCGAACAGCTGGACAGAAATGATATTGCTGCTGTTTTTGTTACAATGTTAGCCTGGGGGTGTGAGGGGCTGTAGGCTACTGGGAAGGCATGTAAACAGAGAGCTCTCAGTCACAGAGGGAAAGGGGGGCGGGGTTTCTCCATGACAGCTCAGAAGTGAATTTCTAATGAATTACTGATGTTCTGCAGAAACTCTGTCCTACAAAACGATACATGTTTTGATTTTTGGCTAAAAAAAAAGACAGTGTGAAATTTCTCACACTGAGGTCGAGTGACTTCTGTCATCAAAAACCTCTGATGTCTGTCAGGACATATGCAGGTCCAGTTCTACATGCAGGTCCAGGTCTGCATGTTGGTCCAGGTCTGCATGTTGGTCCAGTTCTCCATGCTGGTCCAGTTCTCCATGCTGGTCCAGGTCTGCATGTTGGTCCAGTTCTCCATGCTGATGCAGGTCCAGTTCTCCATGCTGGTCCAGTTCTCCATGCAGGTCCAGTTCTGCATGTTGGTCCAGTTCTCCATGTTGGTCCAGTTCAGCATGTTGGTCCAGTTCTCCATGTTGGTCCAGTTCTGCATGTTGGTCCAGTTCTCCATGCTGGTCCAGTTCTGCATGTTGGTCCAGTTCAGCATGTTGGTCCAGTTCTGCATGTTGGTCCAGTTCTGCATGCAGGTCCAGTTCTCCATGCAGGTCCAGTTCTGCATGTTGGTCCAGTTCTCCATCCTGGTCCAGTTCTCCATCCTGGTCCAGTTCTCCATCCTGGTCCAGTTCTCCATGTTGGTCCAGTTTGTTGAGTATAAACCTCTGTTGTATTTTATGCTAAACTGTATTTATGTGGATCATGTTTATAACTTCTTTCT
>NC_050526.1:29651144-29651857 GCF_002922805.2 Oryzias melastigma
ACCAGGTATAAATAGCAATCTGGAATGGGCGGGGCCTGTCTACACACACACTCAGCAATTACACACACACCTGATGGCTAGAATGGATTCACATTTAAACTAGTTAAATGTACACAATACAACTGCAGTTCACACACACGTGTGCATGTACACACACACATGTAAAGCCTTTCATTCTGTCACACTATTAGTGCAAACCTGCTGTTCTAGCCTTCTTCTTACCGGCAAAAACACCTGATTCAGGTAATCAACTGCAGATTAGATCGATTTCTGAAAGACCAGCAGTAGGTTGGCCCTCGAGGCCTGGATTCTGACACACCCACTAAAGCTTCATCCAGCTTGGAGCCCATCTGATGGTTTCTGCTGGTAGAGAGACTCCTCCTCTGGAATGAGCTACTCGCCAACAATAATGGAGAAGTACTTCAGTAATTATTCCCAAAGTACAGATCGAATGACCCAAAATGTATTTTGTGCTGCTTCTTTCAAATAAACTTGTTTTTTTTTCCATTTCCTTTCAACTTATGCTCCTAATGTAAGAAAACTGAGTATTTTAAAGCAGTTTCAGTATTTTTTAAACAACTCTCTTTTTTGTTTTCATATTGATGTTTTAACAACAAATAAACCTCAACCAAGTCCATCAAAACTCTTTTTTTGTATTTCTTCTTTCTGCATGATGACATTAAAGGCTGTAAGAAGAGCCCCCCCCCCCCCCC
>NC_050526.1:29652030-29676256 GCF_002922805.2 Oryzias melastigma
GGCATTTCTCGCCCTGCAGCTTGTAGAAATGTCTTAAACCGGCTCATGGGGCAGGAGGTGCCGGTTTACCGACCTGCTGTGTGGAGGTTGTTCTCCTGGCCATGACGAAGCCGTGTCCGGCCCTCTGGTCATCCCGAGTGTGGGCTCCGAAATACAGAAAGACATGAAACTGGAAAGAAGTCACAGATGTGTTTTCATAGAAATGAAACATCCACTCGATGATTTCTACCACACAGAAACATGTCCTGGACCTGTGCATCATGTTATGTGAAGTCCTTCCACAGTTTTATTTAGCAGCTGATTACTGTTTATTTCCATCTGGATTCCACAATAACATTAAACTAAGACGAGCTTTTCTCACCGTGGTTTCATGGGATTTAGATCACTAATGTGCACGTCTGCAGGATGTCTTCTCTTCTACAAACCATCAGCAAAAACTGATTATGTAACATTCTGAAGAAATGTTACCCTCTAGACCAGCAGTATCCAAATCCAAATTCCACGACTTTGGAGCCCCGTTTTGGGGAGAAGTCCAGCAAAACAGACAAACTACGAACTGTATGTCCAAAATAAATGTATATCCTGATAGTAACGGGTGCATTTCTCACTAGAAATATTGTCAAAATAAAGACTAGTCCACAAAATATTTTATTCTGAGTGATTTTCCACCGAAAAAGAGTGAATATCCCACCGTGTTTTTGCTAGCGACAGGCAGAAACTCAAAAGTCACGTGATCAGTCACGTGATCCGGCGCACCTCCGTAGAAATGAATGAGAGAATGAGACGTAGCAATTCCACAATTTAGACCCGTTTTATTTGTGAAACTGCTACGTTTTTACCTGTGGACAAATGTAGGTACTGAACGTTTTTGGAGGAGACTGGGAGACTGGTTGCGCTGTGTAGCATACTCCCACCTAGTGTTGAGAAGTGTGTACTGCACCATCACGTTCGCTGAAGGAACACTCGATCGATGTAGTTGGTGCTGCTGCTAATGTCTGATTAAAGGAGTAGCCAATCACAAACGTGTCCCCGCCTTGTCTGGTTTGATTGACAGACAGAATTATTCGGAAAAAGCTCATCATGAAATAAATACGTCGTTCTGAAAAACAGCTTCTTCTTTTCCTTTGGGCTTTTCCCTTCAGGGGTCGCCACAGCGAATCAGTTTCCTCCATCTAAGCCTGTCTTCTGCATCCTCCACTCTAACACCAGCCACCTTCATGTCTTCATTCACTGCATCCATAAACCTCCTCTTTGGTCTTCCTCTAGACCTCTTTCCTGCAGCTCTAGACTCAGCATCCTTCTACCAATATATTCACTGTCTCTCCTCTGAACATGTCCAAACCATCTCAGTCTGGCCTCTCTGACTTTATCTCCAAAACCTCTAACATGTGCTGTCCCTCTGATGTATTCATTCCTGATCCTATCCATCCTGGTCACTCCCAAAGAGAACCTCAGCATCTTCATCTCTGCTACCTCCAGCTCTGCTTCCTGTCTTTTCTTCAGTCCCACTGTTTCTAGTCCAAACAACATGGCTGGTCTCACCACAGTCTTGTACACCTTTCCTTTCATTTGTGCTGAAACTCTTCTGTCACACATCACACCTGACACTTTTCTCCACCCATTCCAACCTGCTTGCACTCTCCTCTTCACTTCTTTTCCACACTCTCCATTACTCTGTACTGTTGACCCTAAATACTTAAACTCCTCCACCTTCTTTATCTCTTCTCCCTGTAACCTCACTCTTCCACTCTGGTTCCTCTCATTCACACACATGTACTCTGTCTTACTGCGGCTAACCTTCATTCCTCTCCTTTCCAGGGCAAACCTCCACCTCTCTAACTCCACCTCCACCTGTTCCCTGCTCTCACTACAAATCACAATATCATCTGCAAACATCATAGTCCATGGTGATTCCTGTCTAACCTCATCCGTCAGTCTGTCCATCACCATTGCAAACAGGAAGGGGCTCAGAGCTGATCCCTGATGTAATCCCACCTCCACCTTGAACTCCTCTGTCACCCCTACAGCACACCTCACCACTGTCTTACAGCCCTCATACATGTCCTGCACTGCTCGGACATACTTCTCTGTCACTCCAGACTTCCTCATACAATACCATAGTTCCTCTCTGGGCACTCTGTCATAAGCTTTCTCCAGATCTACAAAGACACAGTGGAGCTCTCTCTGACCTTCTCTGTACTTCTCTATCAACATCCTCAAAGCAAATGTTGCATCTGTAGTGCTCTTTCTTGGCATGAAACCATACTGCTGCTCACAAATGTTCACTTCTGCTCTTAGTCTGGCTTCCACTACTCTTTCCCACACCTTCATTGTATGGCTCATCAGCTTTATTCCTCTGTAGTTACCACAACTCTGCACATCTCCCTTATTCTTAAAAATGGGCACCATCACACTTCTCCTCCATTCCTCAGGCATCTTCTCACCACCTAAGATCCTGTTGAACAACCCGGTCAAAAACTCCACTGCCATCTCTCCTAGACACTTCCATACCTCCACAGGTATATCATCAGGACCAAGAGCCTTTCCACTCTTCATCCTCTTCAAAGCCCCTCTCACTTCACCTTTACTAATCTTTCTTACTTCCTGCTCCACAACCGTCACCTCTTCTACTCTTTGTTCTCTCTCATTCTCTTCATTCATCAACTCTTCAAAGTATTCTTTCCATCTTTCCATTACACCACTGACACCTGTCACCACATTACCATTCCTATCCTTGATCACCCTAACCTGCTGCATGTCCTTCCCATCTCGATCTCTCTGCCTTGCTAGTCTGTACAGGTCAGTCTCTCCCTCCTTACTACCCAACCTAGCATACAAGTCATCATAAGCTCTTTGTTTGGCCTTTGACACCTCTACTTTCACCTTACGCTGCATCTCCCTGTACTCCTGTCTACTCTCCTCAGTCCTCTCAGTGTCCCACTTCTTCTTAGCTAGTCTCTTACTCCGTATACACTCCTGCACCTCCTCATTCCACCACCAAGTCTCCTTATCAACTCTCTTTCCTGATGACACACCAAGTACACTCCTACCTGTCTCCCTGATCACATTAGCTGTAGTTATCCAGTCATCTGGGAGTACCTCCTGACCACCCAGAGCCTGTTTCAACTGTTTCTTAAAAGTCATGCAACAATCTTCTTTTTTCAGCTTCCACCAGTTTGTCCTCTTCTCTGCCTTTGCCCTCTCTTTCTTCATCTTCTTCACCACCAGAGTCATTCTACACACCACCATCCTGTGCTGTCTGGAAACACTCTCACCAACCACTACTTTACAGTCACTGATCTCCTTCAGATTACACCGTCTACACAAGATGTAGTCTATCTGTGTGCTTCTACCTCCACTCTTATAGGTCACTCTATGTTCCTGTCTCTTCTCAAAGAATGTATTCACTATCGCCATTTCCATCTTTTTTGCAAAATCAACCACCATCTGTCCTTCTACATTCCTCTCCTGGATACCAAACCTGCCCATCACCTCCTCATCACCTCGGTTTCCTGCACCAACATGACCATTGAAATCTGCACCAATGACAACTCTCTCATTTCCAGGGATGCTCATCATCACTTCATCAAGATCCAACCAGAACTTCTCCTTCTCTTCCAGCTCACATCCTACCTGTGGGGCATACCCACTAACAACATTGAACATGACACCCTCCATTTCTATCTTCAGACTCATCACTCTATCTGACACTCTTTTTACCTCCACAACACTCCTAACAAACTCCTCCTTTAGGATAACTCCTACTCCATTTCTCTTCCCATCTCCACCATGATAGAACAACTTGAACCCTGCTCCTAAACTTCTAGCCTTGCTACCTTTCCACCTGGTCTCCTGGACACACAGTAAGTCTACCTTTCTCCTCTGCATCATGTCCACTAACTTCGTTCTGAAAAACAGCATTGTGAAATAAAAAGGACACTTTGGAAAACAGTAATTTTGAAATACAAGTTTCTACAAAAAAAACCCCATATGATTATAATAATATCCAACATGAAAAGAAAAAAAAACTATTATGATATATATTTCTATTATGAAATGTTTTTAACATAAAAATTATGTTTTAACGTAAAAATGAAATATATTTCATAATAAAATGATCAATTATTTATTGAAAAGACTTTTATTGGAGTGTTGCTTGATTAAATAATGTTGTATTTATTTATTTAATTATGAACAGTTTGGGCTTCCATAGCCTTCGAGGCCTGGATTTGGACATTCCTGATCTAGACTAGTGACACCAGCACCTAGGTCTGTGAGTGTAGTCTAGAATCAAAATATTACAAAGTTTGTTAAAAGAAGCACTTAATGGGTTAACTCTTAAAGATTTAGCTCCAGTGTTGACATTCTTTTCATTACTTTGACCCTTCAACTGTTTATGCAATTAACATAATTCCAGATAATTTTGTAGTGGTGAAAAGCAGCCTTGAACCATTATGCAGTTATTACATTGAAGTAATGCATATTAGTGTAAAGCTGACATGAAAAGATGCTTTTCTCTGCATAAAAATAAACTGATCTACGTTGAACTTGTAAAAGTTAGAAAAAGTTGCAAAAGTGTCAGAGCATGTGTTCTTTAGGGCTGACTGTTAGAATCGGTATGTAGTTTGTATCGGTGTCCTATAGGCACTTCCATAACACTGATATAACTTTCACATCACTTCAGTGTAACTTTCATATGACTTTCATTTTACTCTCACATACTGTTGTATCACTTTCACATCACTCTTATATCACTTTCACATCACTTTATATCACTTTCCCAGCTTCTTGCCCCGACCTATTCACCCCGCTGTCGCCTAACAAAACCCACAAAGAAAACAGTCACTATCTGCCCTGAAGGAGCCCTCCCACAACTTCAATGTTGTTTTGAGGCCCCTGAGTGGGAGGCCTTCCACCATGAGGACCTGTCTGTGTTTACAGAAACCGTGCTGGACTATATCAACTTCTGCATCAGTAACATCACTGTGGATAAAACCATTCACACCCTAACCAAAAACCTTGGATGACGAGGGAAGTTTGCATGCTCCTGCGTGCACGGGACACAGGCTTCAGGTCTGGTAACAAAACCCTCTGCAGTACCGCTGGTGCCGACCTCAATAGAGGCAGCAAAGAGGCCAGCCTACAAAAGGAAAACAGAAGACCCCCTCCGTAGCAATAACCCCAGACACGTGTGGCAGAGGATCAAGGCCTTCACAAACCACTGAGGCTGTGCTGCAACACCTGGAAATCCAGAGGAACATTTTGAGTCCCAAACAAAGCTTCGCCCCACAACCTCGCTGCCCATGGCAGCTGCCGGGGCCGCTCGACTCATCCTTACAGCAAAGGATGTTGAACAGGCTCTGCAGTCAGTGAACTCCAGGAAAGCCAATGGCCCAGACGGTGTGCCTGGAAAAGTACTGAAAGCCTGCGCCCCCCAACTAGCCCAGATCTTCACAGTCATCTTCAACCTGTCTCTAACACAAGCCAGCGTCCCACGCTGCCTGAAGACGGCAACCATCATCCCAATTCCAAAGAAACCTCAAACAGTCACCCTCAATGACTACCGACTGGTAGCACTGACCCCCATTATCCCAAAGTGCCTGGAGAGATTAGTCCTCCAACACATCTAGACCTGCCTCCTCCCACTCTAGAC
Source organism: Oryzias melastigma (assembly GCF_002922805.2). Lineage (NCBI taxonomy): Eukaryota > Metazoa > Chordata > Actinopteri > Beloniformes > Adrianichthyidae > Oryzias > Oryzias melastigma. Next base: position 29,657,684 of record NC_050526.1, read on the forward strand.
TCACACCAATTTGCATACAGACCAAATAGATGGACAGAAGACGCCGTAGCCACAAGCCTCCACTCAGCAATCAGCCACCTGGAGCACAGAAACAATTACGTAAGACTTCTATTCATCCACTAAAGCTCCGTCTTCAACTCCATCATCCAGAACATCCTGATTGCCAAGTTATCCAATCTGGGGATCCCGCCCTCCACCTGCAACTGGATCAGCGACTTTATAACCAACAGACCCCGGTATGTGAAACTTGGCCCCCACCTCTCTTCTACTCTTACCCTGAGCACTGGCTCACCTCAGGGCTGCATCCTGAGTCCACTCCTTTACTCACTGTACACCTTGGATTGGAGACCTGCCCACCCCGAGAACATCATCATCATATTTGCAGATGACACAACCGTGGTGGGACGGATAACAAGCGAGGATGAGACGGCATACCGGGATGAGATCCTGCGCCTGGAACAATGGTGCTAATCCAACAATCTGAAACTCAACACGACCAAGACAAAAGAGCTCATCCTGGACTTCAGGACAAACAGACACGACCCCCCCCCTACAGAAACAAGTGGAGAGAGAGGACTCTTTCAAATTCATGGGAGTCCACATAACAGCAGATCTCTCATGGGCTGTGAAGACAGCAGCCGTGGTGAAGGAGGCTCAGGTGCAGATTCACTTCTTGAGGGTCCTGAGAAGAGAGAACCTGAGTACCCAACTGCTGGAGACCTTCAACCGCTCTAGCATAGTCTGCTGGTCTATGCCATAACGGTGTGGTACTCCAGCTGCACAGAGAAGGAGAAAAAGAGGCTGACGAGGGTTGTTAGGATGGCAGAAAAAATCATCGCTGCATGTTGCCTTTTCTGCCTGAAATCTATCACACTTGCTGCCTAAGAAAAACCCATAGCATTTTAAAAGACAGATTCCACCCCGGACACCCCCTCTTGGACCTGCTACCCTCTGGGAGGCGATACAGATCTATAAGAGCTAGACAGCAAACAGCCTAAGAGACCCTTCTCCCCAAGAGCTGTCTCAGCCCTAAAGGGCGACAGTCTCTTTCTTTCCTAACACCTTATTTATTTATTTATTTACATATTTTATCTTGTATATATATATATATATATAAACATATTTTTCTAGTGTTTTTGCATATCTCATTACTCTACCTCATATGTATTTCCTGCTTCGTTTGCACAAAGCACATTCTGCTGCAAACTTTCATTGTATACTGTACAATGACACTAAATCTATTCTGATTCTGATTTACATCCATCCATCCATCTTCCTGACCGCTTTGTCCCTTTCGGGGTCGCGGGGGTGCCGGAGCCTATCCCGGCTACTGAAGGGCGAAGGCGGGGTACACCCTGGACAGGTCGCCAGTCTGTCTCAGGGCCTCAATCACACATCCATTCACTCTCAGACACACCTAGGGCATCACTTTTAAATCACTTTGACATCACTTTCATGTTACATGTTAATGCCTTACCACAGTCATAGTGTGCACACCTTCCTAACAGTTGGAGTGCTGTGTTAGGACTTTGTATGACACCATCAGCCATACATGCTAATTGTGTGTAACTTATAATATCCTTACAAATACTTTACGATACACCCCCCACATGCAGGACAATGGTATGTTTTCATGACATCCTCTATGATGACCACATGAACCTCAAGAGAACTGCAGAAATACCTGCACCCCCCCGTACAGCCCTCTACAGCACAAACGGCTTTTATAGACGTACATGAATAAAACTACAGACAGGAGTTTGGACACATTTATAAATACACAAAATCTATTCATATCATAAATTAGGATGTTCTTTTAAATGGATGAAAATGGTAATGAGAACAATCTGCTGCTGACTGAACGGAAACCTCGACTCTTTCCCTCTGCTGTCACGTTCCCGTTTCCTCTCAGAGAATTCTTCCGTTCTCCCGTCACTTTAGGAAAAGAGCGTTTAATCACCGAGCTAAGCAGCCGTAATCAACTCAGCCCTCGGAGAGAACCGTTTCTGACACTTCTCCGCCGCAGACGTGGCATATTTTAGCGAGTTGCTTCAACAAAAACGATGTGTTGTTTGAGTTCAAGAAGTTACGGCAGAACAATTAAAATAAATCTTCAGGTGAACTTTCATTAACCCCGTCTTGTTTTGGGTTTCAGCTCGGAGGGCCCTGAGGAAGAAGGTCCTTCATGTGATTTATGTCATCCTCCTCCTCCTTTTCATCTCAACTAATCGTAGGAGGAAATAGTTTCACAAGATGCAGTGCTGGTAAGAGTTCACTCCCAGGTTTGAACAGAAGTCGTTCTTTACGAAGCTTTTCATGATTGTAGATGGAAAACCGGATTTCATTTCAACACTTTTTGTCTTCTTTTAATAATAAAAACTACTAGCTTGACCCAAATGACACGTAAATGGCAGCTTTGCAACATTCTAAAGCTCATAAATGTGAAAATAGTTGCTCAGTTTGTGGTGTTTAAAACTGATGTAGCCACGGTTTTCTTTTACTTTTCAGGCACACCAGGTCTATGATATCAGATGTATAACTTTCATGGGATGAAATCCTAAACAAACGTCACTTCGGATGAAGAGGTTAAATGTGAAATACAGTTCACCGCTGCCCCCCCTCCATCAGCGCTGGAATCAGCCATGTTTACGTTAGCAAGGCCGCGCTGCTGCGCGCGGAGCCGGCTCCGGTGATTGCCCGGCGCCGATGGAAGCCGGCTCCGGTTTCAGCCTTGAGGGCAGGAGCGGCGGGTCAATGTGGAAATGTTTAAACCTTCACATGCAAATGGAGGAGGGAACGCAACGAGGAGAACAGCAGCGCTCCGAGACGGAGGCTAATTTTAGAACGTAAACCTCTCAGCATCTCTGCTGACGTCCTGAACTTTCTGTGTCTGCCGGCTTTTCCTGATCGCAGTCATCGTCCCGGCTCACCGTTCATCACAGTTTGACTCGTTCAGGAGCTGGAAGACAAAAATAACGTCACGTTTTATGGGGGGGCACATAAGGATCAATTATTACAACCTTAATCCTAATTAAATATTCAGAAAATGGATCAGAGTTCATTATTAAATATGATTTCCAAATTGATATTTTAAAAATATTTAGTTTTTTATGATTGATATATATGTATGTATATATTTAAGGTTTTTAATTTTTTATTCGCCAGGAATGTTTTAATAAAAATAGAAATAAAACTATTTATTGAGAAATGATTTTATGCTACTTTAGTTCAGTAATAAAAACTTTATTAAACCAAAAAAAACCAAAGTCACTTTTTCTGTAATTAATTAAAAATACTTTTATCAGTTTATTAATCTTATTTTTATACAGATGAAAGTTCCTGTGTTTAACCCACAATACAAAGAAAGAAATAAACATTTATTAGAAAACAACAAGCTTGTGTCAATTTTGTGTTAATAATTTACTGTTAAAATTTAACTTTTTGTTATTGATTTGATTTATGTATTTTATTGTTTACAGTATTATTGATGTTCAAACATGTTTTTTTTAAAAAGAAACTGCAAAGCAAAAACTAACAAATTCTGTACATTTTATACGCTACAAAAATATTGACAAATTTGGTGGAACATTTAGTGTCATACATGTTCAATATTTGAAAACACACTATATATATACTGTATATATATGTACTGTGTGTGTGTCTTTGTATATTATTTAGCTATGACATATTGAAAATAGGACATTTAACACTTATATCATCAAATAAATACATGTTTGTATCATTGGGAGATTGAGGTTTTCACTTTAGGTCTTTATTTATTTATTTTTATTATTATTAACAAAAGGTGTACAAACAGTATGTAATAAAAGGTCTTTTATTATTTCATTGATGCTGTTCTAAACATTGTAATCCGTATTCTTCTTATTTTCCTGGACAAAACGTGTTGAGTTTATAAATACTGAAATAAGTATATATAAATACTGAAATAAGTATATAAAAATACTGAAATACAATGAGGTGTGTCACTTAGAAACGTTTACATTTTGGTCACTTTGATTCTTCTTTGATCTCAAAAAGAGATTTTCATGTTTTCGTATGTTCACTCTTAAAATATTTATCTTGAATCTTTTCAGTTTAATTCTTATGGGAGTTCTTTACATTTTAATAGTATCTGATGTGAAGATGTTTCTTGTTCTGTCATGGAGACATCCTCAGAGATGCTCTGTGGTTCCATTCCAGGCCTGTGGAGCGTCCAGCCCCTGATCCAGGTCTGTAGCTGGACACCAGCTTGTTTTATACGGGTAACACTTACAGTAAGTTTGAATACATTTTGCACAACTTTTATAAATCCAGATTCTCTCTGACATCTCCAGTTGGTCACAGGTCATCCTCCCATCACAACGTTCATCCAGAACCTTTCAAATCGTGATCAAGACTCAAGTCTGGTCCATCAGAGCCCAGCTGAGGTTAAAACCCTCATGTGTCATGGTCTGTAGGGAGTGTTGGTTTGCTCTCCGCCTGCTTCCGGATGACGGTCATTCATCCCAGCTGTGAGTCTCAGTATTTAGGATTGATCGTTGTTCACAGTCTGTCAGGTCGTTGTTCTGTTGGTCCAGAATGTCACAGTTTTGCACCAGGTTGGTGACTCCTGTCAGAGTCTGGGATGTCCGTCTTTGTTTCTGAGAAGTTTCAGCGTCAGAAGAGACTGGATTGTCTCTGGTTTAGATCTGGACTCACATTAAAGGGTCTATTCTATGATTTTCTTAACTATACTTAAATATATCCATATATATTTTCCTATATTTCCTTTGGAACACAAAAGAAAAAATGATTCATGAAATAATAGTTATTATTGAGAACCCTTTTCCTAACCAGAAGTAAGAGGACACGTTTTCTGAGGCTCCGCCTTTCTCTCCTTATGGGTGCCACCCATTTCATGACATCATCCTAGAGCCGACCTCGACAGCGTATCTGAGTTTCACCCAAAGAAAAACAACCGTCCACATTTTTACAAAGATGGATGAGGATGTTGTATTAGAAGCTGCAGCGTTTATTCCTGAAATGTGTCAGCCGGCCCGTGGTAAATAAAAGAGTTGGTTTTGTAGGATAAAGACCCTTCTAAACTCCTCTCTTTGGGTTTCAGGCTCTTCTGTACATCTGGTGCATTGAACTCTAGCAGGTCTTCAAATAAATACATCTACTTTCTCCTGTGTGTGGTGGTACTTTGGGTTATCCTCCTCAGAACTTTACTGCCTGAGCTTCTCTGGTCTTTTTTTATTATTATGATTATTTCAAACATGCAAAGGAGATAATTCAAAAACTCTTCAGATGAAAGCTTTTTTCTTTAAAGTTGCTTTAAGATATACTTTTGTTTGGACATTTTGGAAAGCTTTTCAGGAGAAGTGCTCCTGTCTTCTTTACATCTATATGAGTTCATATCAAAGCAGAAGAACTCTCTCTAGATTTCCACTCCAAAGGCGTATCGGACACAGAAGTCCATCGTCAGACTTCATGAGCCGCGTTCACAGTGACTGCAGGACTTCTTTATTCTTTATGTCCATGAACGACATGCGGGTAGATCACAGGCCCTCAAAAATAATTACATAAAAAATTTAAACTCCTGTCAGTGAATCGTCCTCCTCACTGTGAAGAACATCACTTGATTGACATACCGAACAGCCAATCAAACATCCTCTGATGCATGTAGATGAGAGTGAGCTAAGCTGAGCGTTGTAGTCTCCATCTGACACCGCTACACGTTAGCCACGTTAGCATGTTTCACAGTAGGAAGTACCGAACCCTTCCCTTTGCTCCTACAGACTCTCACACTCCGCTGAGGGAAATCTCCGTTCTGCAGCGTTTTCAGCTGATCCGAGCGTTTCTGTGATTTACAGCCGACGCCTCGCTCTGCCTCTAATGTTTCTGGAAGAGAGCAGAATTTACGGACTTCTCTCTGGATGCTGCAGCTCTCGTCTGTCGTTAATCACTGTTAGTCTGGCCGCCGCAGTCGCAGAACTGTCTCCACTCACATTCAGCAGCACAATTTACCTTTGCCTCTCTGCATGCAGAGTATATTTGTCACTTTGCTCTCTGCAGCGAGCATTCGTCTCCCCTCGGTCACTGCCATGTCGGTGTGCGGCTCTGACCGGAGTAAAAGCTGCATTCTTCACTGAGACGCATGAGCTCGCATTTGCATGTCAAACCACAGCGTTGTGTGTCCGTGCAGACATGTTTATAAAGAATGACGGTGAAGTCGCTCATCTGCATGAATCTGCATTTACATAATCCAGAGCTGCAATCATCGTCTGGAATAAACTGGATCCATCATCCAGCCGGAGCTGAAGCCTGCTGGAGATCAGGAGAGGATGATGGGAAATGGTTTTCACCTTTTCCAAGTCAAACGGCGTTCTGATCGACATTGTTTACATCGAGCTGAAGCCGGCGGTGCAGCACGTTCCAGCAGGTTCTGGGCGCTCCGGTTCCAGGTCATTCTGCTCCGCGCTGATAGATTTCAGCTGCTTCCCGCTCGCCGTAAATCAACCAAACTCAAACAAACCGAAGATCCCCCGACAGCTGTCTTCAGGGAGAGCCAGGAGGACGAGCACGCAGCCAGGGATCCATCGTGCACGACTTCCATCCAGCAGCGTGCTGTGGAGTTTACTGGGAAAATATATATTTGATTGGACAACTCGTGTTAATGAGCGTCTATGAAGGCAGTCGGGAGTAAATGTGTGGGAGTGTCTAAATGCTGGAAGTTTACCTGCAGAGTCCTCAGATTCTGGATTGTTCTGACGTTTGTCTAAATGTTTTCCTTTTGTAGTAGAAGTTAGCGTAGTTAGCATCTTGTTTTGATGTTGAAAACTTTTGATGAATCATCATGAAAAGTTTGTGTTAGTCTTAAATCTAGCTGAAGATTGTTAGATCGTTTTTTTAGAGTCAGTTTGATATTTTTGTTAAAAATTGTCTAACTTGTTTTTTTCTTCATTTTCTCATTAAATTGCCTTCCTGTGTCATCTTTGCTAGCATGGCCTGCTTTGGGCTTAAAAGTAGAAAAAAAATAGAAATGCTGTTTTAATTTAAGCTGCAATGCGATCAGTTTCAAATAGAGCCTGAAGTTGAAACTGTTGCATGATGGGATTTCCGGCTAAAGGAGACAAGACAGCCTCAGCTGCTGGTTCTTTGTGAGCTGAACTCTGAAAATGTATTCATTTATTTATTTTTAATTGACAGCTTCAACATTACCAATCATGGCATTATAAATGTATACAACCACAGCATCTTACTCCAGAGACTAGAGCATGACATAGGGATCAGGGGATCTGCCCTCCAGTGGTTTGAATCCTATTTATCTGATAGATACCAGTTTGTTAATGTAAATGGACAGTCCTCTCATTGTACTAGAGTTAGCTACGGAGTCCCTCAGGGCTCAGTTCTAGGGCCCATTCTGTTCACGCTTTACATGCTGCCCTTAGGAAACATAATCAGGAAACATAGCATTAACTTTCACTGTTATGCAGATGATACACAGCTGTATTTATCCATTAAACCTGACCAGAATGACCACCTAGAGAAACTGAATTCATGCATCAGAGACATTAAGACCTGGATGACAATTAATTACCTCCTCCTAAACCCAGAAAAAACTGAGGTCATGATACTGGGTCCTAAACACCTGAGAGATGCTCTCTCAGATCAGATAGTCTCCCTGGATGGTGTAAATGTTGCCTCCAATTCTTCAGTCAGAAACTTAGGGGTTTTATTTGACCAGGATTTATCATTTAAGGCTCACATATCTCAAGCTTGTAAAACTGCATTTTTTCATCTACGTAATATAGCTAGGATCAGGAATATGTTATCTAAAAGTGACGCTGAAAAACTCATCCATGCATTTGTTACGTCTAGACTGGATTACTGTAACTCTTTACTAATAGCATGCCCGAAAAGTTCTTTAAAAAGTTTTCAGCTTGTCCAGAATGCAGCAGCAAGATTGTTAGCAGGAACTAGTAGAAGAGAACACATCACTCCTGTGTTAGCTTCTCTCCACTGGCTACCAGTTGAATCCAGGATCAAGTTCAAAATCCTCCTGTTAACCTATAAGGCTCTGAATGGTGTGGCCCCATCCTATATTAGAGATCTCATAGTTCCTTACCAACCAGTCAGAACACTTCGTTCACAAAATGCTGGACTGCTTGTAGTTCCTAGAATTTCTAAAAGTACAGTTGGAGGTAGAACGTTCAGCCATCAAGCCCCTGTTCTATGGAATAAGCTCCCAGCTCATGTCAGAGAGGCCAGCACAGTTTCTACCTTCAAAACTAGCCTTAAAACATTCCTCTTTGGACAGGCGTTCTGCCAGGCTAGCTAGTAATCAGAGAATATTCCCTCTCCTGTGGTCCTTGTGAGGCTAGATTAATAAATTAATATTGATGCGTTTAAATATAAATTTAGATTTTCCATCAGCGTTATTTTTCAGATCAGCTCTGGGGTTCTGTTCTCTATTCTCATCTACTTCTCCTCTCTTCTATTCTTTATTATTTATTGTATTTAGTTCTCCATGCTTTTGTTGGTGCAGTTCCATTCACATGTTGTTCTTCTTTCCCACTCTCCTCTGGGGAGCGGGAGAGATTTCAGATCCCCGGTGGATCGCCCACGCTCCCACTCTTGGCCGTGGACCACGCCCCCGACACCATCCTGCATCTCTGAGTGAGAGTGATTCCTGCTGGGTCGTCTGTCCTCCTGCTCCTGGTCGTGGACTGCACTTCTGCTTCATCTTGACTGTGGACTTCATCTTCACTCGTCCCTCAGCTCCATCTGAATGAACTCTTCTAGATTCGTAGCTGTAGAATCTAATCTTTCTCTAACAGTTCTGGTATCTCCTGTCCGTCCTGGGATAGGATCTCTCCTTCATGTGGGAATCCCTAAGGTTTCTTCTTTTTTCCTGACTCAGGTTTTTTAGGAGTTTTTCCTTAAAGGGGGGGAGGGTCTAAGGGCAGGGATAACCAGTTTATGTAGTCTGTTTGGTTTTTAACAATTGTTTATATTTTATGTCTAATTTTCTGCATCTGTAAAATTACCTGAGGCCCAATGAGGCAAATTTCCTTTGTGATTTTGGGCAATAGAAATGAAATTAATTTAAATTGAATACATGTGAAGACAAAATAAATTCAATTTACGCAATAGCAAAAGAGAAACAGAAAAGAAAAAAAAACAGATAAAACAATTATAACATAAAACAAATTAGCAACATAAAATACAATTTCAAATATTTTTAAATACATTAAAAAATGAAAAAAATGTCCAACTGCACTCAGTTGAAAGTTGAAAGGCATCAATATATAAATAAAGATTATCGATAAATTAAAGAAAAATCCCATCAGTCCAGTTAAACTGACAAACTATTTAAAAGTTTTGTGGCAATCTTAATGTTTTAAATCTTTTTAGAGATCTACAAAAAAGATAAAGCTTGTTCTTGAAAAACAAAAAAATTCTTTCAAAAATCAATTTTTGTTATTAAAAAAATTACCAAAAATAATTAAACTGTTGAACAAAAATGTAATTTTCTTTTCTTTGTCAAAACAACCAAATTGAACATTAGAATTCAAAAATAACAGAACTGTATAATTCTCCCTAAAACTTTTTAACCACATAACAATCATAAAATGGATGTTTTTAAGTTTCAATATCATTTTAACATTTTTGATATACATTATCTTGAATATCAAACCTTCTATGTACAAATTCTTCACAGGGATAAATATTGTTATTTTAAAATTGATCTCTTTCATTTTTGGCAGAAGAGGAAATGAAAATAAACTTGATCTGTTATTACTATTATCATTGTTTGGAAAAGACGAGGACAAAGATTTTCTTCTAATAGGTAAAGATAATAGTCAAGGATGCTCTCAAAAAGTTTATTATTACACTTTATGGCAGACAGAAGGACATTAATGATGGGAGATGAACGAAATCAAGGAATGTTGTGCATGTGTTAATCAACTGAATGAGTTTTGGTGAAATTTCCTTCATGATTTTTGAATATTCTAAATGTATGCAACTCAGAATCAGAAAATGTTGTTGGTCCCAGACGGCAATTCATTTGTAGAACTTCAGTGCAGTTTCACACACAATCACATGAATGTGTCAGACCATCGTAGTTTAAAATGAGAGCTCCTTGGCTCCATAACATCACACAACAACATCACATCAGCAATGACCTCGAAAAACACTTAATCCAAATTCAACAGCGTCATTGCTGAGGGCACAAAAGACTGCGAAAAACGGTTAGTTTTTTCGTGTCGGAGCATAAAATCGACGCCCTGAAGGCCTCAAAACAGAGTCAGGAGTCAGAGGATGCTGGGGCGTCCCAGGATGCTCTTGGGTTACTTTAGCACCTGTTCCTTCCTCAGAGAGGGACGGTCCCTCAGTCTAACACCAATTATCTTAGAGCAGCTCTTGACAATTCCCTGCAGTTTGTTTTTGTCTAATTATTGATCTTAAATTCTGTTATTAAGAAATGTGTCATTGCTGTTCATCAGTTGATTTATGGCCCATATTCCTTTATCCATCAACTCCAAAAGTGTATTTCATTTCTGGGAAAACCAAACACATTTATCTGCCCAATCAGCTTCAAGGACTGTTTCTGCAGACGTGGAAAACTGTCCTGCAGGTGGAGCTCCTCGCTGATGCAGGTGAAATCCACCTGCAGAGGAAAACTTTCAGCCCAAAATCCACTTTTTGTCTCCTCTCGCTGTGCAGCTGAGGAACTGCCGCTGTGTGTGGATCAGGTGAGAGTCAGGTGAGAGGACGAGTCCAACGCGCCGTTAAAGTGCCGAGCAGCAAGGGCGCACTCATGATTTTCAGACGTTATAAATAGAGAAAAGCTAATAAACATTTATGGCGCGGCTGTAAATCTGCCTCTCAATAAGTTATGCTATTGCCACAGTGTCATTGGGACGCCCTTTGGTGTGTGTGGGGGGGGGCATTACTCAGCCCCCTCCCACCCCCCCGCCGCTGGGCTCCGCTCCAGGGTCATCCAATCAGACGGCCGGGCCGGGCGTGGCAGGTGTCCTTTCGATGACAGCCGGGACACTGAGGTGTTCATTTACCGCCGGAGGGGCAGATCTGAGCGGCAGACGTTTACGGCCTCCTCAACGCGTCGCTGTCACGAGAGCGCCGTTTGTTGGGGGTCGGGGGGGGGCCCAAATACTTGAGAAAATCCACCAGCACCTGTGATGATGTCAGAATGATCCTGATTGCCTGAAAGAGTTGTAGGAAAAAAACTTTTTTTGTTGTTTTTACAACCTCATAAAAAGTCATTTGGACAACCAAGTTCCTCTGCTGACTAAGTACGGTGGCCCTGAGGTTCAGTTCACACCAGCAAATCACTCAACACGAAAACATTTGAAAGATCACAATGAATATTGAAATAGCTACACAAATACCAATAATAAAACACATTACATTCTACTAATCAAAACACGATGACAAAAAACAAAGTTAAATTGAAATAAAACGTTTAGGAAAACAGAAGTAATTTCCAGAAATCAAAATAAAATATAGACAAACAAAATATGGTTAGAAACCAGAAAAGGTACGACAGTCTGAATCTGGTGATTGGATGATGAAACAGTTTATGCAAATATCTGTTGGTGGAAATGATCATCTAACTTCCTCCTTTTCTGGTAATATTCTGATTTCTGGAACTTACTTCTGCTTTCAGAACGCTTCATTTTTATTCGTTTTTTTCTGTGGAATTGTGTTTTGATTTCTAAAAGTTGATATTGTTTTTATTTGTTTTGTTTTGTTGATTGTCGTTTTGATCCTAAGTGTTTGTGTGTTCATGTGGTTTGAACTTCAGGGCCACCGTACAATCAACTTTTTACCGCAAAAACATCTTTCTGCTTTTGTGTTCTTCAAAAGTTATCATCCAGTCTGTGACATCCCATAATTCCTTCCTTTTCCAGTTACTTATTTTGTTTAATTTTTAACAATTTATTTTGATTTATAGAAATCATTTTTGTGAAAAAAAAGTTTTTTGTTTTGAGTTTTGTTTTCATTCTAAAATGTCGTTTGTTTTATTGTCGTTTCAATCCTAAATGTTTTTGTGCTGATTTGAACTTCAGGGCCACCGTACACAACATCACCATTTCCTGCAGCTGCAGACCTCCAGCGATGATGTTTACGTTTGTCCAGATTTGGTTGTGTACTTCTGTCGTTACTATAGTATTACTCAGAACTGAGTTACAGTACACGGTGGTTTTGTTTTCTGTCCTCAAGGCTTTTATTTTGAAAGGATGTAATCTGAAAAAGAAGCTTTGATTGTTTATTATTGTAAAGTGTGACGCTGTGACACAGACGGCGCTCTCCATGTTGGTCCAAATGTCTTGAATTCACTAGAATCCTGCAGACGGACTTCGTGGTCATCGTGCTCATTTACCTGAAAGGTGCATGGTTCCCACGGTAACATGGTGGGTGGATTTTAAAACTCTGTTGAAATGAACAGGGTGTCAGTCCCTCTGAGGGATTTGGATCTGATCAAATGTGACACTCTGGATTACAACATTCTGGGAGGGAAACGGATCTCAGACCAGATTCAGAGTTTCTATAAAAACTCCGGACAGAACGGACCCCAGTTAAACCCCCCTCTGTGCTCTGCATTTAGACAGAAGCAAAGCATGATGGGATTGTTCTGTGTCGATCCTGAGCAGTGATGGAGTGTGTTATGTTTTAAAAGCTCATTAGCGTCACTGCCCGTATCAAGAGCCATCAATCTCCGGCTCGGTAAATAACCAGAACGGAGCGAATAACCAGGTTTGGCTGATGCTGGTGGATGCATGGAGCTCATTAACCTCTCAAAGCTTAAATGATAGCATCCTAATTAATTTCTTTCAGAGGAAAAGTTCCTAATAGAATTTCATTCGATTAATGGCTGAAAGCCAGAAGGTGGAGAGGGGACCAGACGCACCGATGCAGACGTGGCGTTTGAGTCCACGCTCACGCCGGAGCCTTTGTTGTGCAGAAAAACCAAATCTGGAGTTCGTTTGTGTTCAGGCTCTGCAGGCGTCTGGGAAACGTTTGACCGTCTTCAGGACTGCTGCTGTTGAGGTTCCAGAAACCTCACCAACAGAGGCGTACACAGGGGTGTAGTGGTTAGCACTCTCCTCACAGCGAATCCCGGATCTTTCCGACTGTCCGAATCCATGCGTGGCAGGTCAGTTGGTGTCTCTGAATGAGCCACAGACTAGCGACTCATCCAGAGTTTGATCCACTGTCACCCAACTGAGGCTGGGATAGGCTCCAGCAACCGCAGACAGGGTTTCAGCAGGTCTGGATGACAGACACGACCAAACTCAGTCCAGGGAAGTTTACGATATGGGAAGTAAAATAGTCATAAAACTGTCAACAAAATGCATTATAACTTCTGATGTTACCAAACAGTGAAAGTGTATCTAGAAACGGAAGTTTGGATCTGCAAAAACCTTTAGACCTGATGGACCGGTCCACCTGCCAATCCAAAGACTCGGTTCCTAAAGGGAATTATCTAAATAAAACCTCTAAAGCTGTGAGGGAAACAATAGAGCAAAAACATCTACAAGATCTTTAAAACCAGATCTAGATTTGTTTACTATTGGAGTCGATGTGATATTGCTCCCTTCTGAAACCAGCTCTTAGTGGTCGTCTGAGGAACAGCATGTTTGTCAAGTCCTGGTTAGACTCTATCTAGAAATAGAGGGTGGAGGTTTGGTTAAACAGAGCAACTGAAACCCAAAGAGGAGAGGTCAACTGAAGGACGATCCGGGGAGACCTGAACTCCTCACGAAAACAGAACCAGTTTCTCAGAAATGGTTTGGACCAAAGACCAGCATAATTCCTTAACCTGTTGTTAAGCACAGAGGTGGAGGGATGCTGATGTGGGCTTGTCAACCATACACTTTATATCATTCCAAGTTGTAAATGAGTCTCTTGTCCTGATTTTAGATCTTCACATGATTTTAGTCATGTGCAATTTAAGGACAAAAGACTTTTTTTTAAAAACGGTCTCATGGTTTAAACAACGGCGTTTGCTTCTGTGGCGCTTTACTACCTTTACAGACCTAAACTCATTCACACACCGATGGCTCTGCTGAAGAACAGCTGGAGTTCAACCTGTAACCCCACAGCAAGCTGGGGCTCAGCGTCCTAAAAGTTCTTTAAAAAGTCTTCAGCTTGTCCAGAATGCAGCAGCACGATTGTTAGCAGGAACTAGTAGAAGAGAACACATCACTCCGGTGTTAGCTTCTCTCCACTGGCTCCCAGTTGAATCCAGTTCAGAATCCTCCTGTTAACCTTTAAGGCTCTGGATGGTGAGGCCCCGTCCTGTTATTGGGATCAGGGGTGTCGGACTCCAGGCCTCCTTCCAGAAGCTGCTCACCTGGATCAGGTGTGTTTGGCCTGAAGAGAGCAGCAGTGGTATTTTGGTTGGAGAAGATGAAGGACACCGGCCCTCGAGGCCTGGATTCTGACCCCCCCGCCTTAAATAGAATAGAATAGAATAGAATAGAATAGAAATACTTTATTCTTCCCAGGCTGGGAAATTAGGCAAATGATGTTTGTGAGGACCAGTCATGTTGTAGATTTTGTTCTTCAAATCCATCTGAAGTTTAGAAACTTTGACTGCACTATCATCAATCCATCACCTCATCTGGAGAGAGGCTGTGTTCCGGATGCAGCATATGCAGGATGAGCCGGGCCGGCAGCAGATTCCGAGCAGGAATCTTCAGCTGGTTTCTGCTCCTGCGGCTGACGGATAAAGACGGACTAATGCGGGAAGCTCTGCAGCTGCAAACATCCTGATTAACTCCCAGTATCTGCTCCTGGGCCGTCCACCGCCGTCTTCATCTTCTTCCTCTTAATTCTGCTTATAGGTCTTCTCTTCTGGTTTTTATCCTCTCTGCCCCCCACCCCCACCCCACCCCCCGCAGACATAAGTACAACCAGATCTATGAGCAGGGCCTGTGGATATACTGAGACAAAATGAGAGACTTTGATTTTCTAATACCATTAGACTATACAGAAGTGAGTGAGGTGTGTGGGGGTGTGCTTGTGTGTGTGTGTGTGGGGGGGTGCTTGGTCTGGAGGGGGGGGGGTGGAGATCCGATAGAGGACTCAATAAGAGAAGAAGAGCTGAGATTTATTAGTGGGACACAAGTCCAGAATCAATCAGGTGATTGAATCAGGATATTATTGGTCGTAAATTAGAGTTGTTTATGTCAGGAGAGGGAGGGGGCACGGCTGAGTGCAGAACAAACGACTGTGGGGGGGTTATCTGATTCTATATGTCACGACAAATGCAGAGTATCCACAGCCTCACCTACAGCCGTCTGTCGCTCTGAAAAAAACCCAAAAAAATCATATCTAAGTCAGACTTTGCAGCAAAATCCGTGAGGAATGACGGACATTTCATCTTGAAAAGAGATGCCAACAATGGACTGAAAGATGCTGGTTTCACTACCATAACACACTGATGGTCATTCAGAGGAATCCGTACATCAGAACAGAATCGTCTATTTACTAAACCGCTTTGTCCTTTTCAGGGTCACGAGGCTGCTGGAGCCTAACCTGGATACTTCTGGGCGGAGTCAGGATTGGAACAACATAAGAACAGTTATTCAGATGAAGAACACGCTAACGAGTCGACTAAACTTTATATCTCTTCAAACCTCTAAATCCATTGAATTCTTCATCCTCTGTGGCGCTTTGGAACAATTCCACCAAACGTGGCGTAGACGGAGCGGCGCTTCTTCTTCTGCCATGCAAACACTGATCCACGCACCTACACTGCCCTCTAGTGGTTGTTACCACGCCACATCCTAAACTAGGCAAAAAAATTAACTGCACTCCGAAAAATGCAGTAAGAAGAGATAAAAACAGGTTTTGTGTTGAGATGAGAGTCAATGTGGACTCTATTTAATGTAAATAAAATCAAATATCTTTGATCCACTCATGGTTTCTACCTCAAAGGTAAAATGTATTTCACTATTTGGCTGTCATGAAACAGCAGCTTCACGATGAGGAAATATATAAGGCCGTTTTCACATCACTAACATGAAATATTATTATTTCTTATTATTTATTGTCTAACACTAAAGGAAACACCGTGTTTGATGACTGTTGAAGTTATATTAGACTGTTTTGTATGAAGCAGCCGTCTTAGAGGGGAAGGCAAAGTAGAGCTCACTGAAACGCTTTTAAATGTAGAACTAGAGTTTGATGTGGATTTTATCAGTTATGTTTCAGGTTCTGGCCGGGTTCTGTTCTGGACATGTTTGGTCTGTTATGTTTCAGGTTCTGGTTGGGTTTTGTTCTGGACATGTTTGGTCGGTTGGGTTTCAGGTTCTGGTTGGGTTTTGTTCTTTACATGTTTGGTCCCCAACCCCCACCCCTGACAGAAAACATTAAATCATGACATGAAATACTTTTTCAGCCTCTAAATAAAGAAGATCAAAGAAGGAACCCAAAAGAAAAGCGTGTGGAATAACAGGAAGGAGTTGATTTTGTGTATTGGGTGGCCCCTCCCACGATGGGCGGTGTTAGGAGTTCAAATGAGAAGGAGAGCGCCTTTTTTCTGTTTTCTGTTTTTCTGCTGTGCCAATGCCCTTGCTAAAAAGCGCTTGTCACACTCGTCCACCCAGACGTAGATTACTCATGCGTCTACGGCTTTGAAGCCTGAGCTTCAACCCAGGACTCATAAACCTGCGCCCTAGGCGGTCCAACTCTGTTGGAAATGGGGAACCAGTTGGTTGATGCCAAGTCCAGACTCCCTTCAGACTGCATCCAATTGACTAGAGTGAGTACCCAAACCTACTCAATTTGGTTATTAGTTGGTTTGTAAAACACAACATTATTTTTTTTAGTTTTGAAGTCTTGTGGGGGGGAGTGCCCCCCAGGGCACAGTGCTGGCCCCTCTTCTCTTCACCCTGTACACCGCGGACTTCTGTTACAACTCAGAGCTGTGTCACATACAGAAGTACGCCGATGACACAGCCATTGTTGGGTGCATCAGGGATGACAGAGAGGAGGAGTATCGGAGACTGGTGGGGGACTTTGCAGCATGGTGCCACACAAACCACCTCCAGCTCAACCCCTCCAAGACAAAGGAACTGGTCATCGATTTTGGAAGATCCAGACCAAGACCACGACCGGTCCTGTTAGAGGGAGCAGAGGTGGAGAATGTGGACTCCTACAAATACCTGGGTCTGTGGCTGGACAATAAACTAGACTGGACTACCCACACCGGACACCTGTACAAGAAGACCCAGAGCAGGATGTACTTCCTCAGGAGACTGTGGTCCTTCAATATCTGCAGCAAACTACTGGGGATGTTTTACCAGTCTGTGGTTGCCAGTGTCCTCTTTTACACTGTGGTGTGCTGGGGGGGCAGCATATCCAAGAAGGACACTACCAGACTGGACAAACTGATCAGGCAGGCCGGCTCTGTGGTCGGCACGAGGCTGGACTCTCTGGTGACGGTGGCAGAGACGAGGACTCTGGACAAACTGCTGGACATCATGGACAATGCCAGCCACCCTCTGCACACCGTCATCACCAACCAGAGGAGCCTGTTCAGTGGGAGACTGCTCGTACCGAAATGCAGGACCAATAGACTCAGGAACTCGTTTGTGCACCAGGCGGTCACACTCTACAATGCTTCACTGGGGGGGGGAGATAGTAGGGGTGGACTGGATACAAACAAACAAACAAATCCATTCAGCAACTCATCCATCCACTCATGTGCAATAAAGGTATAAGTGCAATAATTAATGCTGTAATAACCTATCATGTGCAATAAGTCAATCACAGACCCAAAACTGTTCTGATACCGCCATACAGACTGCTCTTCTTTACGTTGTCGTACTTCTTTGATTTTTTAATATTGTACATTGAGATTTTTGAGATTTTTATCATGTATACTATGTGAGCTGCTGAAAAACTTAATTTCCTCAAGGGTGCCATCCCAAAGGGATCAATAAAGCCAAGTCTAAGTTCTAAGTCTAAGTGTTACGGCCCTGGTGTGTCCGGCACTCTTTGTGTGTCCGGCACTCTTTGTGTATGGTTTGTCTGTTTGTGTGATTGAGTTAAGAGTGAATGAGTTTCTGTATGTGTCTGAGTCGAGAGCTGCAGCTCTGCAGAGTGTGGACCCGCCCATCTACACCTGATCCTCATCACACCATCAGCTGGGGACCAGGATCCACAGCTGCATAAAAGAGCTGACGTCCCCATCCAGAGTTGGCAGCTTTTGTAACACCCTTTCTGGTGATCAGCTTGCCCATGGTGTGAACTCCAACTTTAGGTTCCTGTCCTCTTTTGTGGACTTTGGTGGTGGAGTTTATTGTTGAGAGCCTGTGTCAGAAACTGTGACAGTTTGTGTTATACTTAACAGACCTGGTGGGTCTTAGTCTGAGTTTGTGGCTCCCGTGTGGAGATGTTTTCTATTTGATGTGCTGTAGAAATTAACCCTCTTGTATTGTTTTCTTTCTGTGTTACATTCTATTTATGTTCATTTGCAGTTAAAAGCGAGTTAAAAGCTGCGCACCACTACAGTGCTCCAGTCTGGGTTTTCTTATTTCTATGTTGCAC
>NC_050526.1:29677989-29692813 GCF_002922805.2 Oryzias melastigma
CTAAAAAGCCATTCTCCCGAGCCGCCGTTATTGAAGCTGTTTACATCCGCGGTCTCGTGGTCGAGGCGTGGAAAGAGGCAGACGGTTCCAATAAACTCACTCCAGATTGGCGACAGTACTTCCTGTAGATTCCATGACTCAGCTATGACTCAGACCAATCACTGAAGATGGGTTACAAATGGCGATATCCGTTTCAGGAATTGACGGTGAAAGCGGCGGCCTACTTTAGCGAGGAGAGGAAGTAATGCATTCCAATGGGGGACCTCATAGCTCGCTCTGTCCATTGTTTTTACAGTCTATGTCTGCGTCTCACCTCCAAGTGTTACAGGTCAGTATCACCTGTTACTGCAGCGCGGCCATGAGAAAATGTTCACAAACATTTGACCTTATGGGCGATCTGTGACTGATGTTTGAACGGGTCACCTGTGTGACCCGCTCAGGTTCACCTGTCTTTCACAGGCTGCCCCCCCCATCTCCACCTGTGCGCTCGGTCACAGCAGAGATGTCCATCAGTCACAAGGACTTGTCTTTAAGAGCCGAAGGTGAAACCACGACGTCCTCCGCTCTCTTTTTTTCTTATATGCTCCAATTTTCCTTATTTCCTCCATTTTTACACCCCTACCTGCTGTGGACGTGCACACCGTGCGCTTAAGATATTTAATTAAGATTTTTACAATGTCAGTTTAATCGTGGATCACACAAAAACAGGAATACAAGGATTCAATCACTTAAAAAAGCAGCAAAACACAGAACGAAGAACATTTTTAAAGCAGTTTTTTAAAACAGGATTAACAATTAGAGGATCTGAAGAAGGAAATTCCAGCTTCAACTTCTTCTTTCACTTTGGGCTTTTCCCTTTCGGGGTCGCCACCCACTGTTTCGGCAGAGTTTTTACGCCGGATGCCCTTCCTGACACAACCCTGTACTTGAGGGGCACAGGGACCCAGTTAGGCAGCAGCGTCAAGGGTCTAAGGACCCAATCTGGGTGGAGTGGACAACCCTGGAATCAAACCCAGGGCTCCTGCGTGTCAGCCCTTCACCTAGCCCACTGAGCCACCCAGCTGCAAAAATTCCAGCTTCAACCTGGAGCGGATATTGTTGCCCAACACTGAAACTTCAAACTTCAAACTTTATTCATTTATATAGTGCCTTTCATTCAGAGGAAGCTCAAAGCGCTTATCATAAAATCAAATAAAATACATTAAAAAGACAGTGTGTTAAAAAGCAAATACACAAAAGGAGAAAAGGACATTTAAACAGAATGAGTACCCCTCCCTTCCCCAGCTTCTCCCACCCTCAGGAAAAAAAAAAAAGGAACTGAACAAAGACTCAAGAACTGCAGCTCTGAGAAAACAGTCTGGCTTGGTACTGCTGTGAGGAAACAGTATTACGGGGATCATCTAATCCAGGGCCCAGTCTGACCACAGAGGCCACCGCCGCAGCGCCCGTCCAGCACAGACCAGCACAGGGCCCACTCTACGGAGCAGGGCCCCCGCCGCCCCAATGAGAACAGGCACCGCAACAATGGCACACCAGCAGAAGGAACCTGGAACAGAGGATCCCCGTGAGGAAACACTGGAGTTTTTAAAATATATAAAATAAATAAAATCGTTTAAAACAATTAAAGCAAACAATTAAATAATGTGAATATAATAATAGTAAGAGCAGAGTTAATAGATTAAAATAATATAAATTATAAAAAATTTGATTCACATAAAAGTCAAAATTAAATAATAAATAAGATAAATAATAATAAAAAGAAAAGACATGATTCAAAACCAACAAAAGGTCAGGTAAAAGCCAGATTAAAATGGTGAGTCTTGAGCCTCTTCTTAAAAACCTCTGCAGCTCTGAGACTCTCTGGCAGGCTGTTCCAGAGGCGAGGAACGTAATGATGAAACGAAGCTTCACCATGAGTTTTGGTCCTCACCTTAGGAACAACTAACAGGCCGGTGCCTGAGGACCTCAGGGTCCGCGAGGGTTCATACTTTAAAAGAAGATCACTTAAATAAGAAGGCCCAAGACCATAAAAACATTTGTAAACCATTAAAAGAATCTTAAAATCAATCCTGAAACGCACAGGGAGCCAATGCAGCGATTTTAAAACTGGTGTAATGTGTTCCCGCCCCCTGGTCCTCTGAGAACTCGTGCCGCTGAGTTCTGAAGAAGTTGTAGATTTGACAGAGACTTTTGAGGTAAACCAGAGAGCAGGGCATTACAATAATCTAAACGACTAAAATAAAAGCATCAGCACCTCTGTGCTGGAGAGAGAGGAATGGGCGGATTCTGGCGATATTTTTGAGATGATAAAAACCTGTCTTCACAACATTTTTAATGTGTGGAATAAAATTCAGCTCAGAGTCAAAAACTACGCCCAAATTTCTCACACATTAAGAAATTTAAAAATTACTGAGTTTGGGTAAAATTCTGTCTCGTCTTCAGGACCGATGATTAAAACTTCTGTTTTGTCCTGGTTGAGCTGAAGGAAGTTTTCTGCCATCCACGACTTTATATCTAAAATACAGTTTAAAAGAGTGTTTAAAGGTTCAAGGTCATCAGGAGACACGGCGATGTAAAGCTGAGTATCATCAGCGTAGGTGTGAAAGTCAACGTCGTGTCTCCTGATGACATCCCCAAGAGCCAACATGTACAAATTAAAGAGCATTGGACCTAAAATTGTCATCTGTCTGTTCACCTGCTATTATGTGCTTCCTGCAGACGTTAACAGCAAGTTTGGCTTCACCAATAACAACTTTTAGAAGCAGCCACTTGTCTTTGGTGTCTTTCTTGTATCCTGATCCATGAATAAAACAACGCCGTGAAAAAACCACATCAAAAAGAGCACAAAGATGTTAAAAGGGTGAAGAGGTCGGAAAGCCTCTCACACTCACTAAAAACATGAAAAATCGTCTCCCTCAAGTTACCAGAAGGGCAGCGGTCAGAGACTGTGGGGTTAAGAACAGAGATAAAAGAGTTAGAAGCTACAGCACCATGTAGGATCCACCAGTGGAGATCTCCAGATCTCTTCCTCATAGGAGCTTTGTAGAGAACTCTCCAATGCGGTCCAGCCTCTCCTCCACTGAAACGATCAGTCCACGCACAGGGAAGACGGTTCTGCAGCTTCATCCTGTTCTAAACCTTCACACAGTTGATGTACAACGTCCTCCTGTCCGCACAGTGAAGCGTCAAGCTGTTGGGGTTGAAGGGCTGAAGTAGCCGTCCATCATGACCACCCAGATCCCGGATCAGCCACACCTCCAGATAGAGTCCATCACAGGCCAGCACACTGATGGAACCAGAGCCTCCTCTCCCTCATCCAGCCGTCCTGGCAGATTGGAGACCCAGTGCAGTGGAGAGAAGAAGAAGACTAACCTGGGACTGATTCAGGAACATTCACACACAGACGCACACATGTAATCACTCATGTAAGAATCACAGAAAACAGTTTGAACTCAGTTTGATAAAGAAAGTTTGCAGAAAACATGAATGTAGGTAACAACAAATGCAGGAGTGGTCATGGAAGCACACATGCACACTCTCACATGCACACTCTCACATGCACACTCTTACATGCACACTCACATGCACACTCACATGCACACTCTCACATGCACACTCTTACATGCACACTTTCACATGCACACTCACATGCACACTCACATGCACACTCTCACATGCACACTCACATGCACTCTCACATGCACACTCTTACATGCACACTTTCACATGCACACTCTCACATGCACACTCCCAGATGCACACTCACATGCACACTTTCACATGCACACTAACACATGCACATTCACACATGCACACTCTCAAATGCACACTCTCACATGCACACTCCCAGATGCACACTCTCACACGTGCACAGTCACACATGGACAATCACATGTGCGCACTGTCATATGTGCACACTCACTCATGCACGCTTTCACACGTGCACACTCACAGGTCTCTCCTCCACCCTCCGTCTCAGCTCCTTGATTAGATTAGGTGTTATTAATGGGGTCTGTGAGCAGAGCAGACTTTGGGGTCACAGCAAGTTTAATTCCATTCTCAGATAACTTCATTTGCCCTGATGCGATTGTTATTGCCCTGGTGCTAGATGTTTATAGGAAACAATAGCCTCCATAACACATCCAGACATCCTATTTAAAGAGGGTCAGCCAGGGGCAGTGCTCCCAACAGCTCTTCTTCCTGCTGCGTCCATGATTTAAAGGCTCGGCTGTTTCCCATGGCTGGAAGAGAGCATGAACACACACCAGGAATCTACTGAGAGGGAATAAAAGTCTGCTGCATCACAGGTACACAAGAGAAGAAGAAGCAGCGCTGGAATCTGTGATAATCCTCAGTCAGCAATAAATTGGACTTTATTGGATTGAGGAAGAGAGTTCTCTCTCAGAGAATAAACATGAAGCACAGAAAACACAAATGGATTACGGTTCTGGTTGGTATAAACCTGTCAGGATGAACAAGAGGAAACCCAGACAGATTTGGATCAGAACAAAGAGTGGGACGACAGTGTTGGTTCTGAGGAGCAGAACTCCTTCAGAACTCCTTATCCATCATCCTGACCTGCCTTTGTGATGAGGAGTTCGGTCCAAATGAACTCTCAAACCGGTCGGCTGGATTTTCTTCCAGTTTATGGAAATCAAACGTTTGATTTTGGTGCTCAAAGCCAGAGGGAACTTGGTCTGACGTTCCACCACAGCCACACATTCCTCTGTGTTCATTTAGAATGATTTCTATCTGCTCCTCATTGGAGAGGTGTGTGCATGCATGCCTTTGTGCATCTTCCAAATAAAAACAACCAAACCTGGATCGGCTCCAGGAACCATCAGCAGGAAGCTGGTTCTGCCGCCACTGCGTTGCCTCGTTAGCGTGCGCGTGCTGCCCGAAGCCTCCTCTGGACGGGCTGAAGCCAGGACGGAGGCATTTTTTCAAATGACATTTTTGCTCCTGATTCTCAGCGGTTTGTGTAAAGAAACTGTTCTCAATCTTTAAAACCAAAGCTAAAGGTCAGAAATGCAGTTTTGACCTCCAGAGAGTCACAGAAGCAAAAGGAAAACTAAACCGTGTTTCAACAACTGACCCTACGGTCAAACCGGGGCGTGCGGCGAGGTTCACGACTGGTGAGGCACTGATGTCATCAGTCAGATTTACAAACTTTACGAAGGGGCTGACCCCCCCCCCCCATGTTTAGAATTATTAAATAAATAAATAAATAACTTGAAAGCTCTGACACTATCTGGCAACACTGACGGCAGAGCAGCTTATTCACCGTTTGACTGACAGCAGATAAAGTCTTGATGAGAATTTCAAATCCACTTTTTACTTCTGTTTACAAACTGTAGCATAAAAAAAAATCACCCAAATTGTTGTTATTGACTTACTTCTACTTCTGAATGAAGTCTGTGCTGCTCCTTCTGAAGTAGGTATGTGACAAAAAAAATCACTGGAAAGGGCTGAAAGAGACCATTCCAATGGTCTAAAGATCATTAAGATAGCTCAAAGAATAAGAAAGTTATGGCTTGTAAGTGATCAAAAGTAGGGTATAAATTATTCCTGAATAAACAGCTAAACTGTGACAGTTTTGTGACCAGAGTCTTTAAATTGTCATAACTTTCTCATTATTTGTCCAATTCACGAAAGGAGAGTATTGTTGAAAAGCTAATCAAGCGAACTACAAGAATTAAGTCAATATTCATTTCCATATTATCAAATCATCATACAGAAATCTGCTCCTGTATGCCTGGAGACATCGCTTGCAGCAAATCAGCTTGTTAGATCCGATCACGTGACCTCATGTTCCAACATTCAATTCTTAGACACGGAGGCTTGCGAATGAAAAAACAGTACCTGGTAATTGTTTTTTCTTCTCATTAAATTTACAGGAGATGAAGAAAACATCAACAGTAATCGACTAGTAGCAAAATTAGACACAACTAACGTTTTAAAAAAGCTGATTTTGTGAACTGTAATTTTTGCCCGAAAAATTTCCTAGCTTGTACTGCACGGATTGAAAAAATTCCAGAAGCAGGTTGAAGAAAAAAATTCTGGACTATAATATAAGTAGATGTGCTCACGTGTAAACTATCCACCAATTTAGTTAGGTTTGTTCTAAGAAGGAGAGAACGCTGCAGCCTCACGCGCAGCCCGAACAGCAGGTCTGGCAGAAAGTTCTGGTGCCGAAGCTGCACTTACGCGCGTGCCTATCTGCAGAAACAGATGAATGTTCTGTTTGTAGAAGTCTCTTTCTTCAGTGTTAAAGTCTCTGTCTCCGTGGAGATCTCTACCAGAGACGAGTCTAAACTAATTCTGGAGTTTAGGGTTTAAAAACCAAATCCTCCATTTAGAAATTGATGCTAAACCACATCAAAGAGTAACTGGACGGCTGCACTTGTTTTGCTAACACTAAATCTACTATTTTTTTATCCGGTGTCACATACACTCTCTGGGTTCACAAGCGCCCTCTGCTGGTGGCATGTATATCATGGTGAGGCAGGCGGACTGTCTGCCGCACCTGGTGTGTTTTTGAAGCGCATTTTTAGCGGATAATAAGACTAAATGAGTCACAAACTGGAACCAATGTAATCGGAAAGATAGCAAGAGAAAAACAAATCAGGTCGATTTAAAATAAAGCGCATTTTATGATGATAGAAAGACTGAAACATGCGTCAGCTGCAGCTACAGTCAGTGTGTGTGGCTCTGGGGGAGGCGGGGCTACAGCTGCCTCACCCAAGCCCGCCTAGCATATTTGGACATGGAATTCGTACATTTGTTGCTTTTTTTGTTTTACCGAGAAACGTTGAAAACACAAACAAAAATGGTAATCATAGAAAGTAACATGTCTAAAAAAATAACATTTGATTTTTAATTTTTAAAATTATATCTCATTCATCTTATTGAATTTAATCATTTTTTAGCTATATTTTGCAGGTGAGGCTCAGCCTCACCAGACTGCACGTCACTGGGTCAAACTATGCTCAGAACATTGACTTGTAATGTTCTTTATGTGTTTCCTCCATCGTCAGAAAAGAGTTCAACCAGAAACACACTGGTCACTGCAGACTTTTAATGTTTCAAAAACCTGTTTCTCTATAAGTGATTGAAATGTTGGAGAAAAACGACCAGATTTGATCATTTTCATCCCTAAAAAATGAGGCTTTCTTTTGTCTGATTTAATCCACGAGAACATCAAAGCAGATTCTCCTGGTTTTGAATTAGTTGAAGATGAAAACAGAAGAAAGGTTTCTGTTTCATAAAGTTCTGTTTGACATCAGAGTTCACCTTCATGACTGGAAGCTTCAGAGTGTCGGCTCACTCACAGCTGCTGTGTTTACCTGTTCACTCAATGAGTTATACATCAGATAACATGCTAGCTTGTTGTGTACGCAGAGTTGTTCTCCATATTGGAATGGAATGCTGTCAGCTGATGAAGGAGAACTTCTAGAAAACATTTGAACAAGATCTGAGTGAGTTTACCCTCAATAATGAACGTTTAGGATGATCTATTCAAAGTCAATTACAGCTTTAGACTTCACACTATTTCCATGTTTTCTGGCAGGACCAGCGATCTTTTAGTTTTATGGAGGATGGTGGTGGTATTTGTGTGTGTGTTAGACCTCAGATCAGACCTGACGACCTGCTGGTAATCGGATTACTAAGTGGAAAATAAACTAGCCAGGATTTCCTCTGTAGTGACGAGGGAAGAGTCCATCAGAGCTGAATCCCCGTCCAGTGGGCGGACCGGGACATGTGTCGTATGAAAGACCACCTGCCCGCTGTCATGTTGGCGCCCAAGTCCTTCTGCTCAAGGCTGGGTGACCCACTTGTAGAACTGGAGCCCCCAGCCAAGCGTTGCTGCCCCCGCCGGGTGAATCTACCCCACACTGTTGTGACCGGCTCCACCTGTATAACAAGTCCCGGCTGCTGAGTGCTTTTAAAACGCCGGAGCTCGCCGCTCTGTGGATCTAGGGCTCATTGAGCCCTGTCTCCCGTCTGCGGAACCATCAGGACCAGTGCACAGACGGTCATTCAAGCAACGGAGATTACTCGTTAAATTATTGAACAAAACTATTCCTTACTTAAACAAGTGACAAAAAACCCTGCTGACATTATCCTGCCACTAGGTTGAGCTCAAATGACTAAATGTTGTGGAAGTTTAATTCTGTTGTGAGAAACGCACTAAAACGATGGAGAAAACCTGTAAACAACAGTGACATTAAAACAGCCATACAGACAACAATCCCAGAGGGATCAGTGCAGAAGTCAACAGGTCAACAGGCTTCAATAAAGGACTGGAGAAAGTTTGAGGGAATTTAGGAAAGACTTTGAGTCGTAGCATGAGCGACCTGCGGACAATCGTCCGGATAATTCCCAGGATTCATAGTCTCAGCAGAACCAGCAGAGTTTGTTAGTTTAACCTCTACAGCGATGTCTGTCTGTTCTCTTCAGACTGTTTCCCTCTGATCAATGTTGGGAAACTAGATCCAGCCGGTCTGAGTTCACCTGGTCGTCACGGTAACCAAAAACACACTGGACAGTCCTGAATGAGATTCCTGCGCCTCATCAATCACAGGTTGACAAAGAAAGCATTGTTGCAGGCTTTGAGGGGAGTGTGCTGGTTGGGGGGGGGGGCTGTGCCGGGACCTGGATGTTTACACTGCACCACCCCACCCCCACCGGGACCTTGAAACAGATTCAGCCTAGAGGGACACAATAGAAGGACACAAAAAAAGGTGTAGGTAGAAAGAGAAGAAAAATGGTACAGAGATGAATCCAGCTAAGTGGTGATTAACTGAGCATTGAAACTGTAAGTACACCTGAATGGACTAGTACGTCTGTCTACACCAGGACAACAGAAGAGTGGGAAAAGTCTAATAAAGTGGGTTGATTTTGGGCTGGGGAAGAGCTTTGATCATTTAGTTGAATTTGGCTTCAGTAAATATAGTTCATTATCTCTATGTTTGGTTTGAGAAGTTTGAAGAATTTCTGTAGAAATGAAGCGACACACTCATGAGTGTTTCTGTAGGAATGAAAAGACACATTTACATCCATTGATGCATTCAGGGCCTTCAGGGAAACCGGCCCACAGAACAGAGACTGATCCAGAACACCATCCTGCTGATCCAATGTTCACAGGATCCGAGACTGGACTCAACTTTTAGACACTTTCTCAAAACAGTGTTTGCAGATAACTAGGTAGTGGAGACTAACTGGCAGGTGGTTATGAGAAAGTCTCCCCATGTCATGGAGATTACATGGGGACAGACTGCGAACGGACTGGAGACAGACTGCAGACTGATCGCAGAAAAACTGCAGACTGATCGCAGACAGACTTCAGACTGATCGCAGACAGACTGAAGACTGATCACAGACAGACTGAAGACTGATCACAGACAGACTGAAGACTGATCGCAGACAGACTGCAGACTGACCACAGACTGATCGCAGACAGACTGCAGACGGACTGGAGACAGACTGCAGACTGATCGCAGACTGACTGCAGACTGACTGGAGACATACTGCAGACTGATTGCAGACTGACTGCAGACGGACTGGAGACATACTGCAGACAGATTGCAGACTGATCGCAGACAGACTGCAGACTGATCGCAGACAGACTGCAGACGGACTGGAGACAGACTGCAGACAGACTGCAGACGGACTGGAGACAGACTGCAGACTGATCGCAGACTGATCGCAGACAGACTGCAGACGGACTGGAGACAGACTGCTGACTGATCGCAGACAGACTGCAGACTGATCGCAGACAGACTGCAGACGGACTGCAGACAGACTGCAGACAGACTGCAGACGGACTGGAGACAGAATGCAGACTGACTGCAGACGGACTGCAGACAGACTGCAGACAGACTGCAGACGGACTGGAGACAGAATGCAGACTGATTGCAGACTGACTGCAGACGGACTGGAGACAGACTGCAGACTGATCGCAGACTGATCGCAGACAGACTGCAGACGGACTGCAGACAGACTGCAGACAGACTGCAGACAGACTGCAGACAGACTGCAGACAGACTGCAGACATACTGCAGACGGACTGGATACAGAATGCAGACTGATTGCAGACGGACTGCAGACGGACTGGAGACAGACTGCAGACTGATCGCAGACGGACTGGAGACGGACTGCAGACAGACTGCAGACGGACTGGAGACATACTGCAGACTGACCGCAGACTGATTGCAGACAGACTGCAGACAGACTGGAGACAGACTGCAGACTGATTGCAGACTGATCGCAGACAGACTGCAGACAGACTGCAGACAGACTGCAGACGGACTGGAGACAGACTGCAGACTGATCGCAGACTGACTGCAGACGGACTGGAGACATACTGCAGACGGACTGCAGACAGACTGCAGACGGACTGGAGACATACTGCAGACTGATTGCAGACTGATCGCAGACAGACTGCAGACAGACTGCAGACAGACTGCAGACTGACTGCAGACGGACTGCAGACAGACTGCAGACAGACTGCAGACGGACTGGAGACAGAATGCAGACTGATTGCAGACTGATCGCAGACAGACTGCAGACGGACTGCAGACGGACTGGAGACATACTGCAGACTGACCGCAGACTGATCGCAGACTGACCGCAGACTGATCGCAAACAGACTGCAGACAGACTGGAGACAGACTGCAGACAGACTGCAGACGGACTGGAGACAGAATGCAGACTGATTGCAGGCTGATCGCAGACAGACTGCAGATCGATCGCTAATGGAGCAGTTTAAACTTCTCCTGTCTTGGGAACATTGCGGGAAACTGAATGAAACTAATTGAACGTTGAGAGTTTTACTTATTTTAGCTGAAATTGAATTTTTTTTTTTTTTCCCAATTAGGACAATCGTGAGCTAACACGTTATAAAAACATAGAATTGATCACAGCAGTCGAATGAATCTGTCTTTAGGGTTAAATTTACAGTCTGGGTTGCATGCCATGTGTTCTAAGATTCTGCAGCAAATGTCATTTAGAGTGGAACGCCAATAAAACTTTCAGATCTTCACTGAGAGAATCTGCTTTCACATGCAGTGGACTAAACTTTGTGGAGACATCACACAATCATAAGAGCCAAATGTCTGTAGTTTTTCTTTCCGTGGATTCAGTCAGGGTTTTAAAGCTGACCAGGCTTCACTCATTTGATCCACACCAGCATTCAGGTGAGCTAACAGCAGTCACACTCCTGAGCTCTGAAGCACACAACACTCCCGGACAGAGAACACAGTCAACATCATAATGAACTCTCACAAACAACAATAACCATGGACCGAATCACCATTTAAACCACCTACATTTTATCTGCTGGAATTTTTGACAGTCAATCTTTTACACTGTAAATCCTATTTATTCTACAATGTACATTTGTGTCTAGATGTATATCTGCTAAAGCACTCTGTATGGATGCAAACTACATTTAGTTGCAAATAGAATGACTACAAACAGAGCATTTTAACTGACATAACCAGACATTTTCTGAATAGAAGAGCAGAGTGGATGATTGACCTGTAGAAATAACAGGTGATGGATTGATGACATACTCTCATTTTGTCCAAAGTTTTTGTCGTTCAGTTGAACGCTAAAAGCGAAGCAGAGCATCCCTCTGCTGTCATTAACATGTCTCTGCTGCTCCTCCAGGTCACCTCCAGTCCCTGAATGTCTTCTCATTAAAGTGTCGACACTCTACTGACATGTCTCAGCCTAACCATCTAGAAACCCTCAACCTGCTCATCAGCATGTATGAATGCTAACAAGTCTATCAGAGGAGAGGCAGTGCTGTAATCCCTTCACCATTCCCACTCCGGAACGCCGGGAATCTGGATCGCATTTCTGCTGCTCGCTCATCCGTTCCAGAGTTTGGGTTTGTATAAACAAGAAAAGAGTCGTTTGTATTCACAGCACTTCCTTAACACCATTCAAAAGTTTTCCAGAAAAGTCTGACTTTAGTTTACCAAACGAGCTGTTCAATAAATAGAAACTCTAATCCAGATATTGATCAGGTCAGAAATCATGATTCTGATCTGAAATCTTTGTCCTTCAAGCTTTGCTTTGATCAGAGAATCCTCCATCAGCAGCAGTTCCAGCACCACAGACCTTTGGCGTTCTAGCTGTTAGTTTGATCAGGTCATCCGGAGATATTTGAGCCCAAAGAAGCCCCTCCCACTGCCTGGATTGGCTGGATGAGCACTTCTAGACGATGGAGCAGAACCCAAACCCGTCTTCACCGCTGGAACATGGTTTCATACCTGCAGAGACCGTCGTCTCCAAATGGACCCGTCTCCCTCTCACGTTTTTCTACCGATCTGCCAAACCACAGGATCAACATGATCCTTCATGATCTGACATGATTCCAAGCAGATCTGTGAGATTAACTTTTATCTGAGACATGAACCAACCTGCGGTTCACGGAGTCCTTCAGTCTATCATCATGACGGGAACTGTCACCTGTTGTTCTTACCGAGGCCTCTCCATCTAATTTTACGTTTTTATTTTCTGTTAGGGAAGGTAAGAGAGGTGGTGGAACGGCATCATTTGTACTGCAGACCTTAAAGACAGAAGTTAATACATTGATGATTACTCTTTGTTTCAGCATCATGCCTTCCTGTTCAGCTGCCCACCTGTCTATCAATCAGTCTACAGACCACCAAATCCTCCTACCAATTTTATTCAAGAATTTTCAGAAAATCTGTCAATAGTCCTTTTCTTTCCTGATGATGCTCAGCTTTACATCGCCATGTCTCCTGATGACCCTGAACCTATTGATGTGCTTTTAAATTGTCTTTCCGACATTAAGTCTTGGATGGTAGAGAACTCAACCAGGACAAAACTGAAGTTTTAGTTACTGGTCCTGAAGACAAGAGAGAGATGATTTTACCTAGACTTCAGAATTTTAAAACTTCTGAGTCTGTGAGAAATCTGGGTGTTATTTTTGACTCTGGGCTGAATTTTATCCCACATATTAAAAACGTCGTTAAGACAGGATTTTATCACCTCAGAAAGATGGCCAGAGTCCGCCCAATCCTCTCTCTTGCCTGCACTGAGGTGCTGATGCATGCTTTTATTTTCAGTCAATTAGATTATTGCAATGCGCTGCTCTCTGGTTTACCTAAGAAATCAATTCACAACTTACAATTACTTCAGAAGTCTTCAGAAGTTCTGACGAGGACCAGGGGGCGGGAGCACATCACTCCAGTCATTGCATTGGCTACTCGTCCAATTCAGGATCAATTTTAGGATTCTCTTAATGATTTACAAAAGTCTTAATGGTCTTGGGCCTTCTTATCTTAGTGATTTTCTTTTATTGTATGAACCCTCCCGGACACTGAGGTCCTCCGACACTGGCCTCTTGGTTGTACCAAGGTAAGGACCGTGACCGTGAGGCTTCGTTTCACCATTTCGGTCCCCGTTTCTGAAACATCCCGCCGTCTCTGAGACATCCCCCGGCCGTTTCTGAAACGCCCCGCCGCCGTTTCTGAGACGTCCCGCCACTGTTTCTAGGACATTCCGGCGTCTGTGAGACGTCCTTTAGCTCTAGACGTCCTGCTGTGACCGTTTGGGAAGAAAGTGCAGAAACAATATGATTTATTTTGGTATCTAATATTCTTCAGGCTGGACTTCAGTGGATTGTAGAGGGTCTACTTTTAGATTTCTGAAACTCCTTCCATTTCAAGAGAGAACACTGTTTCAAAATAAGAGAGAGATTCTCATCTTCAGATCTCCAACAGCAGCCCAGCAAACATGAAAATCTTCTTGAATTTTGCAGAGCCGCATCACGTCCTGGAGCTGCTCCACCACCAGAAACCAGCAGCTCATCAGCGACGCTGCTCTGCATCCATGCAGACACTAGGGGTCACTGTTGGAGTTTGAGACGAGGGGGGGCTGAACTGTTTGAATCCTTCCCTGAAGAAAGGAAACATTCTGTCAAAAAACACACCAAAAGTGTTTGTGTTTATGTTTTCTTCTGTCTTCAGCTGTCTGATTAGCTAATGCTAACTAGAATTAGCATTAGCTGCTGTTAGCCACAATTTTCTTTTTTATCAATTTGTAAAAGCAACTTAAAATTTTATAAAGTTCACTCAAATTATTTAAAAACTACTTTCATTGTAATAAAAATGGTTTTAGTAGTTTTGCTTTAAAACTATTCCATAGCTTTTAAAATAGAATTGACTTTAAATATCAAAGTATTTCCTTCCATCTGTGTACGGCCGTGCATGCTAACATGACTGTCGCTCGTTCTGAAATAATCCAGATAATTAGGATGAATGCTCTTTTGCTGTTTTCATCTTTAAATTAACATCTGGGTTTTCTCCAGGCGGCCTCTGGCAGAGCGTCCAGCAGCTAAAGTGGAAAAAAGCAGCAGTTTCAGATCAATATACGCCTTACGCTGCATTCAGAATGGAACATGACTGGTGGGGCAGGGCCGTCCGGTTTGAAGGTCAGCATACAGAAATGGTGAGGTCCTGCGGCGTGCTCTGAGCGCCGAGGGGCGGTGTGGCAGCAGCACATTCGAGCGTCACAGAACAACGTCATCTGAACGACAGTGACAGCACATCAGGTCAACCAATCAGGGACTCAGCTTGACCTTTGAGGTGTTGATATAATCCGTGGGCGGAGTTCAAAACCAACATGGAGGATTCAGATGGCGCTCCAACGGACGGCGCTCCCACGGACGGCGCTTCAGCGGATGGCGCTCCAGCGAACGGCGCTCCAGCGGACGGCGCTCCAGCGGACGGCGCTCCAGCGGACGGCGCTTCAACGGACGGCGCTCCCACGGACGGCGCTTCAGCGG
>NC_050526.1:29692821-29695764 GCF_002922805.2 Oryzias melastigma
ATCAGGGACTCAGCTTGACCTTTGAGGTGTTGATATAATCCGTGGGCGGAGTTCAAAACCAACATGGAGGATTCAGATGGCGCTTCAACGGACGGCGCTCCTACGGACGGCGCTTCAACGGACGGCGCTCCAGCGGATGGCGCTCCAGCGGATGGCGCTCCAGCGGACGGCGCTTCAACGGACGGCGCTCCAACGGACGGCGCTCCCACGGACGGCGCTCCAGCGGACGGCATTCAACGGACGGCGCTCCAGCGGAGGCCGCTTCAGCAGTAAATGAACATCTTTATATGAATTTTCTGAACCCTTTTAAGGAAGTATTTTAAAGTAACCAAATGGAATTGTTTCTGGAAACTATCATGGATACCTAACCCCAGTCATTTCCATGAATATTTATTATTACTATCAGGATTCTATTCAAGACTGAGTTCTACTGTTAACAAAATGGCTATAAATAAAGATATGGTGCTTTAGAGTTTTAAAAACTTTTGAAATATGGGAGTACATTTTTTAAATATAATGAAAAGCTTGCTGAATTGCACCATGACTACAAATCTGTTCAAATCTTCCATTCAAACCACAATCATCAGATAACTGAGAGATCATGTTCCTGTTTCTCGATGAAGAGATTCCTGATCCTGATGTCGGATCACTGAACGGCTGATGCTGCGGTCGCACCGCCTCGGATACGCTTGTTCAAACGACCAGTTCTGAAGCAAAGTCTCTGTAAACGAGCGTGAACGTGTTCCACCTGTGAAACATCACAACGATTCTACGGCCGTCCGCACCGCCATTCAAACCCGTTCAACTTTGACCAATCAGGGACTCAGACTTGGTAGTTTGGTCAAGACTTCCTTTAAACCACTTAAGTCCCAAACGTCTGAACACTGATCATAAATCCCTAATTCTGGTTTTCTGGAATTCTACGAGTCTTTCATTATCAGACTTGAGCTGAGAGAAAAACCAGGAACAGATCCACACGTTTCACGCCAAACCTCTTCCTGCTGTAGGCGGACTACAGTACTGGTAAACAGTGGGAAAGCCCCTCCCTGCTTGTTCATTGTGAACACATTGGGCTTTAAAAGTTCCCTTTTCCCACATTCTTGAACGCACCTCACGTGCACGGTGTGAACGCAGTGCTAGACTCCAGAGCAGAGCCTCACGTGCACGGTGTGAACACAGGAGCCTCACGTGCACGGTGTGAACGCAGTGCTAGACTCCAGAGCTGGGACTGACTGTGACTGCAGAGACAGTGTTATCAGATGAAGCCCCCCACAAAAAAGGCTGGGGGGGGGGACAGCCTGACAGCTATGATTGATGCCGCCACCCCCCACCCCCCTCCCGCTGTCTGAGCTGGACGTGGAACCACAGGATCGATACGGATCCTGCTGACTCAGCCGCACATTTAGCATGGAGATTGAGACGTGGAGCGGTAACCTTTAGCGCGTGCGGCGCTCGCAGCATGTAAACAAGTCCGTGTGTCAAAGGGACACGCGTGACACGTTTCAGACGCCTGCACCTCTGCTGATCAGGAGGACTTCTCCTCACTGGTGGATTATTTGTTTCGTCGGCCTCCTCCCTCTCATTTGTCTGAGACGGAGAAGGGAACAACCGTCAGCCGTGATTATTTCAAGTTCAGTCATTATGGTTGGTTTTGCTCTGACTGACAGCAGATTTCAGTAAAAATGCCTCAAAGTTGAACTTTCAATGAAAAATATGTGAAGTCGTGAATAACAGGTTAATTACTGCTGATTACAGTTAATGGATAACAGGTCTTTGGTGGAGTCTGCCGGTTTTTACAGGACTTTTTCACTGGAAAACTGCCACTTGATCTGGCAACCCTGAACTGTTGGTGCTCAAACAGTGACCTTATACCCACGTATATTCTCTCCACCGATGAAGTGTTTATATCAGATAATGATTAGCAGTAAAATGTTAGCCTCGCACTCCCCTCTAGCTAGGCTAACCAGCAATGTTAGGCTGGGGGTGTGAGGGGGTGCTAGCCAGTGGGAACACAGCAGTCATGCCTACAGTCCCGTTGTTAGGTTCAAACAACCTGAAACATTTCTCTGAAAGGAAGACAAGAGGGTACTCCTCCGCCACCCCTTCTCCACCTCTCCTCCTCTCCTCCACCTCTCCTCCACCTCTCGTCCGCCTTTCCTCCGCCGCTACTCCTCTCCTCCACCTCTCCTCCGCCGCTACTCCTCTCCTCCACCTCTCCTCCGCCGCTACTCCTCTCCTCCACCTCTCCTCCGCCGCTCCTCCACCTCTCCTCCTCTCCTCCACCTCTCCTCCGCCGCTACTCCTCTCCTCCACCTCTCCTCCGCCGCTACTCCTCTCCTCCACCTCTCCTCCGCCGCTCCTCCACCTCTCCTCCTCTCCTCCACCTCTCCTCCGCCGCTACTCCTCTCCTCCACCTCTCCTCCGCCGCTACTCCTCTCCTCCACCTCTCCTCCGCCGCTCCTCCACCTCTCCTCCTCTCCTCCACCTCTCCTCCGCCGCTACTCCTCTCCTCCACCTCTCCTCCGCCGCTACTCCTCTCCTCCACCTCTCCTCCGCCGCTCCTCCACCTCTCCTCCTCTCCTCCACCTCTCCTCCGCCGCTACTCCTCTCCTCCACCTCTCCTCCGCCGCTACTCCTCTCCTCCACCTCTCCTCCGCCGCTCCTCCACCTCTCCTCCTCTCCTCCACCTCTCCTCCGCCGCTACTCCTCTCCTCCACCTCTCCTCTGCCGCTCCTCCACCTCTCCTCCACCTCTCCTCCGCCCCTCCGCCTCTCCTCCGCCGCTCCTCCACCTCTCCTCCGCCTCTCCTCCACCTCTCCTCCTCCTCTCCTCCACCTCTCCTCCGCCGCTACTCCAAAGCTGTCAGCAGACTGTTACGGCCCACGCTGGCTTCGAGCAGCCGCTGGAGCGCAGAGGTGTTGGCAGATGCTCACCCCAGGAATG